>NW_022990452.1:162171-269906 GCF_902827175.1 Gymnodraco acuticeps
CTACACATACCCACACAGCTACACTTACACATACTGTACACACCTACACACACAGCTACACACACCTACACATACCCACACAGCTACACTTAAACATACATGCCTACACATTCACACACACACACCTACATTTACACACACCTAGTACACACACTCACACAAATATATATTTAAATTTTTTTTATTTAAAAACAAATATTATTATTATTTGTTTTGGGTGGAATGAATACCTATAGTGATGATTCAATGTAATACAATGATTTTTATAGTCTGGTACCTGAAAAAGGTCAAATGGCACTGATGGAACCAAATGTGCCCAAATGTGCCCAAAGCTTATTCCGCCTGGACTTTTATTTCATAAACCTCTCTAAAAAGGTCAAATGTCACTTGTTTTGCCTCAATCTTGATACAGGGTACAGGGTATATGTTATACTTTGGATTCCTAAAGCTTTTAGGCTACTAACCCATCATTCAAGGTTGGTCTTCACTATATGTAATGGGTTTTCTTTAGGCGGAGACAGGAATTTACTTTTTTTTGCTATGTTCCATCTAAATTTACTCTGACACAGACAAATCTATATTTATTCTGACACTTCTACATCCAACTCACAGATGTAACCTTGCTTTGATAACAACAATTATTTATATAAACCTTTTAGAAGTGAAGTTATAGTCATTTGTTCTGGGAATGTCATTTTCGAGCCTGAAACCTGAAAAACAGGCTCGGGGTTTAACAGGTTAAGGGAGGACCTAAACATGTCTGTAAATACAGGTGCAAGTTGTTCTGCACAGTGTTTTAAAACAGCTCCTTCAATATTATCGGGGCCAGGGCTTTTTCGTATATTACACTTCCTGAAGAGATGGATGACTTCTGACTCCTCAATAGTCATACTAGAGGGGAGGGGGGAGGATGGAGGGGAATGGCAGTGTCAGCCTCTATACTGTTGCTACTCTCAAACCGGCAGAAGAAGGTGTTCAAATGATTTGGCGTCTCCCTTCCCTCACCACTGATCAAGACAGGAGACGGTTTTCCCCTGCCCTTATGTGGAGCATTCGTCATGTTTTTAATTCCCTGCCATGCTTCTCTGGGATTACCAGAGGCCAGAGCTGCCTCCAGCTTCTCCTTATAGCTATATTTGTCTAACTGTATTTGTCTTTTAATATCTCTCTGTATGTTTCTCCTAGCAAACTCATCCTGGTTTTTATAAGCTTTTTTCTTCAGAATAATCAGCTTCTTTAAACTGTGAGACACCCAGGGCTTGTCATTCGAATATATTTTGAAAGACTTAGTGGGTATCACAGAATCGACACAAAAATCAATATAACTAGACACTGTCCCAACCCGTTCATTAATATCGGGAGTATCGAATGTTTCCCACTGTGTGCAGTCAAAGCATCCCTGCAGGGCCATAATGCTGTCATTATTCCACATTTTGACAGTCTTAACTTGAGGTTTCTCCCTCTCAAGTAGCCTCCGATAGACAGGGCGTAGGTGGACTACACTGTGGTCAGATGTCCCAAGTGGTGGAAGCGGGGATGCAGTGTAAGCGCCCTTAACAGTTCCAAAGCACATATCCAGAGTCTTCTCCTTCCTAGTGTGGCAGTCAACATACTGGTAGTAGGTACGCAGGGATTTTTTAACGGGACAGTTATTAAAATCTCCTAGAAAACATTTCGGCGCATCAGGAGAAAGTGATTCAAGTCTCTGAGAGAGATTAAAAATGATTTCAGTGGCTTTGTTAAAATTTGCTTTGGGGTGTATGTACAGAGAGAGATTTTGGCATAGTTTTTATTTAGTAAACTACATTTTCGTCTCGTCACTTTTCGTCAACGATATTGCATGATGATTTTGTTGCAGTTATTGTTTACTGCCGTCGGTGCCGTCTCGTCATCGTCTCGTTTTCGTCATGGAAAAAAAGGTTGTTGACGAACATATTTCTTTTTAGTCAACTAAATGAACACTAGTGTCAACAACATATCAGCAGTCATGACACGTCACGTAAACAGGTCTCTGTTTTTAGAGAAGATGAGAAAAATAAAAAACAAGAGAAGAGAGGAAACCGAGGAGAAAGTCACTGAGCTGCACCATCGAAGTGGATCACCATGCTACCATTAGCAGCAGCCTCATCTCTAGGGATGTTCGTCACCCAGGAGAGTTTGAGGTAGACATGAAGATTGCCTCCGCGTCTTTGTGGGTAGAGAAGCGTTGTTGTGTGCCATCAACAACAACGCAGAGGGTGCACGGGTAGAGGAGAAAGTACTTCATGTTGAGTCACGGAGCTTGCGTTTGACTGGATCGAAGCTCCGGCGTCTTCTGGTAAGCTCGGGACTGAAATCGGGATATATGCTGATGTGTTTCCCGTTGTAGTCCAGAGACTTTTTCTCCCTGGCAAGACGAAGGATTTTTACTTTGTCCTGGAAGTTCAGCAGCTCGATCATGATGGCCCGCGATCATGGCTGGCACGGGAGTTTTGCCTGGCAGTCGGTGAGCGGTGTGCCCTCTCAATGATCGGCAGGGCAGGGAAGGCATCTGGCCCCAGGAGCTGCGGGATGAGCCGAGACATGAAGCCTATAATGTCACTGCCTTCAGCGGACTCCTGGATTCCTACGAAGCGAAGGTTAGAACGTCGGCTCCGGTTCTCCAAGTCATCAACTTTGGACATTAGGAAGGAGTTGTCTTTCTCAAGCTGCTTGACTCGAGCGACACACTTGTGTACATTGTCCTCATTAGCCCCGACACGCTTCTCTAACAAATTGACCTGGTCTCCCAATCTAGACAGGGAATTGTGTATCCTGCTCAAGCTACTTTGAATGGTATCCATTTTTGAGTCAATGTGAGTCAGCATGTCGGTCTTGATTTGCTGAATCGCGTCCCACAAAGTTTGCAGAGACATGTTTCCCTCCATAGTTGCAAATGCAAAAAATACAATAATCCAGAGACCGTAGTGAGCCGCTTTACTATGTTATACAAATGTTCGTGGGTTCAGATCATGTGGATCAATGATATGAGCTTTAAAGAGCTAATTTAACAGCAACAACCAGACGAGCTTGAGATGCGCTTACTCACGCTGCGACCATTTTGGATGATTGGATTTTAGCTTTGTTGCAGTGGGACCATTTTCTTAACCTGTTAAGCCAGAGAGACCCCGGTTCCGGGCCCTACCGCAACATCTTGCAGGAAACAGTGTCTGAGGGCATGTTCATTTAATAAACTATGAATGTTTTATATCCATGTAACGGAAATAAACTCATCTAACTGATCATTTAAATTTGTTTTGAAAAAAACAAAACACAATGCTAACGCTGAGCCTCTGAATTAGCAACTCTGAAAAAAACTCCAGGAGCTGCATAAATGCTCGGTCCCGCAGTTTCTTTGACAGGCCGTATGCCTCACTTATGGTGACCGCATCCCATCCTGGTTGTGCGCGTATATGCTCCATACACTGAAGCAGTGCTTCTCGGGTCTCCCAAACCGCGTTCACAGTTCTGCTTTTAAAGTTCCATCTCACAGCCGGTGGCCGTGGTATGCGTCTCTGTGTTGCCTCTGCAAGAGCTGCAACACGTTTTGGAGCACCGGAGAAAAAAGTGGAAAAAGCAGTTAGAACTGCAAAAAACACCTTCAGGATGCTCATCCTTGCTGAACTGCTGCAGGGTCAGGTTCAGTTGGTGGGCGTAGCAGTGAACTAACTGAGCGTTTGGGTACGTCTCCTTCATCACCGTCTGCACCCCGCGTACGTTACCGCTCATGACGGCCGCCCCGTCATAGGTCTGAGCGATTAGCTTTTCTTTCAGCTTCAGGGGTTCCAGAACAGCCTTGATGCTGTTAGAGAGACCTACACCAGTTTTGTCCTTTACTTCCACAAACTCCAAAAAACGCTCTGTAACTGTGAGGTCAGGCATAATGTATCGCAGCACAATCACCATTTGCGATTTACAGGAGACATCGGTTGTCTCGTCGGCCTGAACGGCAACAAATGATGTGTTGTCCACTTGCTTGGCTATTTCCTCCCTGTACACATCATACATGCAGTCCAAGAGTTCATTCTGTATAGTGCTTGATGTCCCTTTGAAAACAAGCTGAGCTTCGTAGTGCCGTCGAAGCCTGGAATCGCCCTCACACATTGTCTCGAAAATTGACCTGAATATGCCTGGATTCAGAGAGTCCGCCGACTCTTTGTGGCCCGCAGTGCTGTCTCACATTTCCCACACAGTTTAATACAGGTGATGATCCGACCAAGCACGTACCTGTTTTTTTCCACCTTCCTATTATGATCATCAATGCCGCGTCTGTAGGCGCTGTCAATCTGAGCTGCAACATTCACCCTTCCAAGTAATCCCAATTTTACAGCATTTTCCAAATGACTGTTGCTGCTCTCATGCTTCATTGTCCTCTCCGAAAGATGCTTTAAGTCCTTGTAACCTGTCCTCGACCAAGTACCTTGATCTTCACCAAAAAGCAGGCAAGGAAAGCAAAAGAGGGAATTCTTCTGGATGCTCGCCATTAGCCATTTATTTTTAGCAAACCACTCAGCGTTAAACCCACGTTTAACTTTGCCCGCAGTCTGGACCATTTGGAAATCCGGTGGATGGTGGGCACCGAGGCGCTTTACCTCCAGTTTCTCTCCGAGACTAAGTGTCTCAAATGTGTGCTCCAGTAAATGGTCAACTTCATTCATTTTCTTTCAGTTTTTTACTTCTTTTAATCGCTGGTGATGTTAGCTATATGCTGCTCTCTCGTCTCCTCTTCAAACTACACGTGACGTTTCGCAGCACTGCACACGTGACGTACTTACAGCCAATCAATTCTGAATTATGTGAGATGACGTATGGTGGGGATGGCAGCACTATGCCCCTATGGTCATTATTTTTTTGCCACACACATTAAATAGAAAAATACTCTGAATATGCGCAGTGTAGTTTTTACAGTCACCGTTCACTTAGACTGTGAGAGGGAGGGGCAGGATCGGGTTTTGTCCCACATGGCTCTAAACAGCTCAAAACGGCACTGTAGACACTAATTAGAAGAACACAGACTAAAACAGCAATGTACAGACGAATCAGATGATTAAACCTGATCTTAAAATATATTTTATATATATATTTTTTTGTTTTGGTAATCATTATTTGTAATACTTTCTGCTGACACTAGGTGGGGCTTCACTCTGGAGCAAAACTAGGGGTACGAAGAGCCATCTTTTTTTAACATGAGTGTGTGCAGGGAGATTTCCCTTTGATTCTATTGGCTCTAACGGTCAGAAAGAGATGTCACATGTCAAAATCGAAGAAGGGGGGCCAGAGATAAGGAAAATCCACCCAAATGACCCCAGAGGTGTTTTTATTTTGCTAAATCTGTCTAAAAAGGTCATATTTCACTTGTTTTGCATCAATCTTGATACACTGAACAAAAATATAAACGCAACACTTTTGTTTTTGCTCCCATTTTTCATGAGATGAACTCAAAGATCTAAAACATTTTCTATATACACAAAATAACCATTTATCTCAAATATTGTTCAAAAATCTGAAAAAATCTGTGATAGTGAGCACTTCAACTTTGCCGAGATAATCCATCCCACCTCACAGGTGTGGCATATCAAGATGCTGATTAGACAGCATGATTATTGCACAGGTGTGCCTTAGGCTGGCCACAATAAAAGGCCACTCTGAAACGTGCAGTTTTGCTTTCTTGGGGGGGTCTGGGGGGGTCCGAAATCCAGTCAGTATCTGGTGTGAGGGGTAGAATTAGGGGTAGGGTTAGGGTTTGGATAATGTTGTGAATTGAGTGGCTCATGGTGTTGGTGGGGTTATGGTATTGGCAGGCGTATGTTATGGACGACGAACACTTTTGTTCAGTGTATGTTGTAGTTTGGATTCCAAATGCTTTTAGTCTACCATACCATCATCCAAGGGTGGTTTTCACTATAAGTAATTATTATTTTTTGGACGGGGACACAATAATTAAAATGTTTTACTGTGTTCAATCTGAATTTACTTTAAAAATAAAAACAGCTATATTGATTCTGACACTTCTACATCATACTCACAGGTGTAACCTTGCTTTGAGAAAAAAGATTATTAATCTAACCCTTTTAGAAGAAAATATATGGTCATTTGTTCTGGGAATGTCATTTTCGAGTCTGAGACCTGAAAAACAGGCTTGGGGCTTAACAGGTTAAGAGGTTAATCACCGAAAAATGCAATTACGATAGAAATTGTCACCTGTCAAAAGTTTCTATGGTGTACTACTTAAGCTCAAGGTCATGGCTTCTTCATTTGTTTTTTTCGAGAGGTTTTGACAATTCTTCATAATTTATTGGGTCTTTAAAAATTCAAAGATTGCCTGAACAATTTATCAGATCTTATGATAGTGATTAACTAACATAATGTTCGAAGCCTTTACGCGCTTGTAAAATCTTTCGAATGGATCCATGTTTCTTAGAGATTTACAATTTAAAAAATGTTACACATTGCTGAGTTGCATCTTAAATTAATATTAATATTTCCAACTCTTACATGATGTAAACCCCTTTTATGTGGCATATACTATTTACTCTTTTATATCCTCTATACCCTGCCCTTCTAAAAACAGAGAATAGTAAGGTGTAAAAGGTTTTAGGTTTTCAAAGTCTCTGTTAACTAACTCAAACTCTGTTTTCTGTCCCACAGACTGAAGAGCGCAGCAGACGATGCTCTAAAACACCAAAGAAGTGTCTTGTTTTCCTCTGCAAAGACCCGAGAAATCAAATATATCAGGAAGAGGCAAGACCGGAGCTCAGCTCCCATTGGCTCACACATAACTCGAGCCCTGCATGCGGCGTCTCGTCGCTACGGTTCTCTCTCTCTGTGTTCCTGAGAAAGTGTGTGTGAGCTCCAGCTCTACTGATCCATCATCTGTGTGTCTGGATAAACCTCTGAATGGACTCTGTGCTCTTTTTTCTGGAGCGTTTACCTCGGACTATAGGAGCTAGCTTAGCATGCTAGCTGGAAACACGTTAGCAACACTAGTCAGATTGAGAGTTTGACGGAGAGAGAAACGGTGTGTTTAACGGAGTCTGCAGGGAAAGGTGATCTAGGAAACATGAGTAAAGTCCAGATGCTGCTGTCATTGAAGAAGCAGCGACTCACTGCTGCTAATGAAGAGATATTTGCTCTGTTTGAACAAACGATAGCAGAGCTCGAGGAGGAGCTGTTTCTTTCCAAAGAGGAGAACAAGAGACTCCAGAAACTACTGGACGCTGTTTTACAGCCTCAGCTTCGGATACACAGAGCAGATGTCCAGCAGCTGGTGGTGGTTAAAGAAGAGCCTCTCCCTGACCAGCAGGAGGGGAGCACCAGTCTGGACCAGGAGGACCCAGAGCCCCCCCCACACATTAAGCAGGAACAGGAGGGAGAGCAGCTTCAGGAGCTGGAGGAGGCTGATATCACCAAGTCCACTTTCACTCCTGACCCTGTGAAGAGTGAAGATGATGAAGAGAAACCTCAGTCCTCTCAGCCTCATCAAAGACAAACTGAACACATGGAAACAGAAGCTGATGGAGAGGACTGTCGAGGACCAGAACCAGCCAGGAACTCAGATCCAGAGAGCAGTTTACAACCAAAGACTGAGGACCACACTGGAGACTCTTCTGAAGACACTGAAGACTCTTCTGAACCTGACACTGAAGACAGTGCTGATTGGAAGGAGACCAGAGAACCTGCCTCAGGCTCAAACTCACTGAAAAATAGACAAGAATCTGTCAGTGATCCCCGACGTAGTGCTGAAAAGAACCCATTCAACTGCTCAGTCTGTCAGAAAGCTTTTAGAGATAGAAACAAACTAGATCAACACATGAGAGTCCACACCGGAGAGAAACCCTTTCGCTGCTCAGTCTGTCAGAAAGCTTATAGATATGGAAAAATACTAGATCAACACATGAGAGTCCACACAGGAGAGAAACCCTTTCGCTGCTCAGTCTGTGAGAAAGCTTTTTCACGGAGTGGAAATTTAAAGAAACACATGAGAGTCCACACAGGAGAGAAACCCTTTCACTGCTCAGTCTGTGAGAAAGCTTTTTCACAGAATATACATTTAAAGGAACACATGATAATCCACACAGGAGAGGGAGCATTCAAATGCTCAGTCTGTAAGAAAGCTTTTTCACAGATTGGAAGTTTAAAGACACACATGAGAGTCCACACAGGAGAGAAAGCATTCAAATGCTCAGTTTGTGAGAAAGCTTTTTCACAGAAGAAAACTGTAAAGGAACACATGAGAATCCACACAGGAGAGAAAGCATTCAAATGCTCAGTTTGTGAGAAAGCTTTTTCACAGAGTGGAAGTTTAAAGACACACATGAGAGTCCACACAGGAGAGAAAGCATTCAAATGCTCAGTTTGTGAGAAAGCTTTTTCAGAGAGTGGAAATTTAAAGGAACACATGAGAATCCACACAGGAGAGAAAATATACAGCTGCAATGTTTTGACAAAAGATTTAAATGGCGTGGTCATTTCAAAAGGCACAAGTGTGTTGGTCGTCAGTCCTCACGGCTTAATGAAAATAACGGAGAGGCAGAGCCTCCAATCAGCAGCTCAGCTGAACACATGGAAACAGAAGCCGATGGAGAGGAAAATGAATAAGTCTTATGACAGTTCACACGTGAGAGAAATCTGTCTGTGGACAATATGTTTCATGTTTTTGTCATTCTGATGTATACGTTAACCACTGACTGTTGATGAACCACTGCTCATTTAAGGTGGACTGACCTTTACAATGGACCAGCTAGTCTTAGTGTCTTAATGCAAACGTTTTGTAAGATGATGCTAGACCAACAACGTGCTGTTGGGCTGTGTGCTCTCTGCAGGATGGTGTCTGTACTCAAAGGTTGTTTATGGTATGAGAGCTTCACTCTGCTTTTGTTGTCCAAACGACGCCAACCTAGCGATACGTCTTCTTTCCAGCAGATGGCATACATGTTACATCATCCAGTTCAACTGTGATCCACATAGTAATGATTCAAAACAGCAATGTGTGAGACATGGCTATTGACTCACAATCTCAACAGAATGTGAAGAGGTTACAGTCTTGCGGTTATGTCCAAGATGTTGTTTTTTGTTGTTGTAAGAGATAATAGGGATTGATGCAGACAATAACCAGAAGATAGTCTGGATAGAGCCTTCAAAGAACCAGAAAGCGTTTTGAAGATTATTAGGGATATAGAAAGAATACAAATATTACAAATGATTATACTTTATGCAGTGTCAACATCTACAAATGTAAAAGTATTCATTTATTAATAAATCATATTTGTTATAATTATGTATTTTTCAATTTGTTCATCACCTTAGTATTGAAGCTGATAAAGTTGGAGCTATTTTTAATAGCAGTATTGGCTATGCTGCTTGGTAGTTTATTTTTTGTTGAAATACGAAATAATTCACGAGTTGATTTTATTTTGTAATAAAATCTGTACAATAAAATGGTGCCATTTAAAAAAAGAAGGAAGACCGGAGGAAAGGCCCGAGCCAAGGCTAAGACCCGCTCCTCCCGGGCCGGGCTCCAGTTCCCCGTCGGCCGTGTCCACAGTCATCTGAGGAAGGGTAACTACGCCCACCGCGTCGGTGCCGGAGCCCCGGGCCCTTTCTCATTTCCGAGGAGCCGAGGAGAGAGGAGGGGAAGCAGCAGGCCGTTAGAGAAATGAGAACTCCTCTCCTCTGAGCGGTCATTTTAAAGAGACGTCCATTAATGATGACAGGAGGCACAGCAGCCCTCTGTCTGATGGACAGATGTGTTCATGACTTATATATTTACTTTGAATTAATTCACAGTGCGGTGTAATGAGACAATAACAGGCTACAGATGCGGGGGATACACACACACACACACACACATATTTATATAAATATATACAATTTCAGAATCAAACGGAGCACTCTCATAATAACGTAACACTATCAGAGACTGGATATCCCCCCCCCCCCCCCCCCTCTCTGGTCGCTACAATGAGGGAAATAAATTACGGGCCAAAAGTTGTATTTACAAGTATTAAAAGTAAGCAGAGGACACCAAACCAACCAAGACCTTTCTGTCCGCTGCATCTACGCACTGTACAACACACACACACATACACACTGTACCACATACACACTGTACCACACGCACCTACAGCTAACAGGCTACAGCCGTTGTGTATTTTATTATGTGAAGCACTAAATGGTTTTAGAAAAATATCGACTCTTTGTTTGTAGATATCTACTAAACTACAGCAAATACAGAGAGTAATGTAGGCCTGTTATACTGAGTGATATATATTTTACACACTGCTCTGCTTTCTGCACGGACCTCACAGCTGTTAATACAATAATATCCAGGGGATGCATGCAGAGCTGTCATTGGCTGAGATAAGTCCGGCAGTGCGTCACAACTCTTTGAAACATCTCTGTTCCCGGAAATAATTCCACGAAGGAGCCGTGGAGGACCCATCAGTGTATCCTCGACTATAGCTCCTCCATAGAGCCTCCTCGACGATCGACGCTCGATCCTCGGTCCTCGAAAAAGACCCCAGGAAGTGCGCCGGACTCAGATGAAAATATTCGTGGTGGCCAAACGGCGGTACTACACTTCCTTTTGGTTGCCAGGCCCGGAAACACTTTTTCCCATTGACTTACATGGGGAAAGAGTGGTCTGTAAATAGTTGGATAATTTTTTTTAAACTAAATAAACTACCCAGTATGAACACTTGTATAGCCCTTATTAAAAACATTCGTTCCTCAAGTTGTAAAAATGTGCTAATAACGTTATTCTGAGTGTTATTTCCCTCTGCATTATGAACGCGCATCTAACCCACGGGACCGCGCCGCCGGCACGTTCAGGTTACGTGTTCAGCATGGTCCCGACCAATCAGAGCACACTGCTCACAGGGAGGGTGGGGGCTGGAGGTATAACGAGCCGTTAAAGGCAGAGAGTGAAATTCAGTGAATACACGTAGTTTATAGAGATGCTGTTTGAGAAACCAATGTGAGTTGCGTTTACCTTTACCCATGGATGCACAATAAGAAAGGACCCATATCGTCTCACTGCCATCCCACGGAGCTGTAATAATGGATATATTGCACATGTTTGCTGTAATTCATTATCATACTATACATGGGCTGTATGATTAAATCTTGTACCGTAAATGTTGTATTAAATAAAGTTAATATTACCGACGTTATTAACGTCCCTGTAGCTTCGTATTGCACTAGCAAGGTTATTGCACTGTATATATATATATATATATATATATATATATATACAGTGCAATCATTATTTCATGCTAAATGAAGCTCTGTTGGATATCACTAGATCCTGTTACAGCGTAATATAAGTACATAACGATTGATGTGTACATTAGCGTAATTACTAGCTAGCCGCTAGCTGCTAACTGCCGCCTCGTTAATATCAAATACATCATAATAATATAAAAAGTTACCAGAAAACAAAAAACCCTAACCAACCAAAGGTACTACAAATGCGGAAGGTTCCCGAGCTGGACCGTGGTCAGTGAAGGTCCTCATGTGGTTCTCCTTTACGTCCACAGATAAGATTTAAAATCTGTCGCTAGTCGGAGTCAACTTGTCAAAAATGTCTGGAAGGGGAAAAGGAGGACATTTGAACGAGCCGACATAACGATACCCGGAAATGAGAGGAAGAGGAGGGATTTTCTTCTTAAATATCGAAGAATAATCTGATAGAAAATGTAAACATTATTCTAAGTATAGTTGACGGTTTGATTATTCGTTCTGAACGACCTGATCCAACAGACTCGAAAAGTATTGGAAGAGGAAAGGAAGGAGGTGAAAAAGGGTGAAAAAAAAAAATAAATATATAAGACGTTTCCTTGATGTTCTCGCAACTAAAACCTCAGATCCCAAGTGGAAAGACTGGACTTTTGAATCTTCCATTCAAATAGATATCTCAAACATCATTGTTCAATTCTGGACTGGCCGTATTCCAGACCATGATGTTGAGACCTATTTGAAGAGATATGGAGATATAATCAGCAAATACAAACCAATAGATACATTTGGGATATGGTATGGAGTGAGAAAATACAAAATGAAGAGGAACAGAAACTGTGATGGTGAGATCCAAAATCTCCCAAATTCGATATCTCTCGGCCCCTATAATGGGAGAATAATTTATCCAGGGCAACCCGTCACCTGTTTCATCTGCAACTCAGCTGACCATCAGGTCAGAAAATGCACCACAGTGAAATGTTGGAGATGCAATGAAATGGGCCACAAGGCTAAAGATTGCAATTCAGACAGTCTCTGCAACCTGTGTGGAAAGATCGGGCACACCTTCTTCAACTGCCCATCTTCTTATGTAAACAAGGCAAAAACCCAGCAGCAGCCTGGTCCTCCTTCAGCCACCCAGCAGCAGCAGCCCAGCAGCAGCCTGGCCCTGGTCCTCGTCCTGCAGCCCAGCAGCAGCCTGGCCCTGGTCCTCGTCCTGTAGCCCAGCAGAAACCTGGTCCTGTACTCCCTCCAGCCACCCAGCAGCAGCCTGGTCCTCGTCCTTCAGCCCAGCAGCAGCTTGGTCCTCGTCCTTCAGCCCAGCAGCAGCCTGGCCCTGGTCCTCGACCTGTAGCCCAGCAGCAGCCTGGTCCTCGTCCTTCAGCCCAGCAGCAGCCTGGTCCTCGTCCTGTAGCCCAGAAGCAGCTTGGTCCTCGTCCTTCAGCCCAGCAGCAGCCTGGTCCCCGACCTTCAGCCCAGCAGCAGCCTGGTCCCCGACCTTCAGCCCAGCAGCAGCCTGGTCCTGACCCTTCAGCCCAGCAGCAGCCTGGTCCCCGTCCTTCAGCCCAGCAGCAGCCTGGTCCTCGCCCTTCAGCCCAGCAGCAGCCTGGTCCTCCTTCTGATCAACATCAGCAGCCTGGTCCTGGTCCTGGTCCTGGTCCTGGTCCTCACCCAGCAGCCCAGCAGCAGCCTGGTCGTCGTCCTGGTCCTCACCCAGCAGCCCAGCAGCAGCCTGATCGTCGTCCTGGTCCTAACCCAGCAGCCCAGCAGCAGGCTGGTCGTCGTCCTGCCAGCAAGGATCTCCCTCTCCCTGAAGATCTAGCCTTCAACTCCTGAAGACAATTCTCCATCCCAGTCAGGTGAGGGTAGATTATCTATTGATAGTGATGTAGAGAGCGAGTACAGCTCTGAGAATGAGATTGAAGATGAGAAATATTATGAGAGTGTGAGCGAAAGCCCAGGATCTGACTCCAGCCCTGACAGCCTTGCAGCTGGTCAGCGAGTCAGCATGCCCCTCTACTCGCCCCCTGAGAGCAACTCGGGGTCTTTTTCTCCAACTCCAGAATTTCCAGAACCCCCGAGTGAGGCTGAGGGGGAAGCCCCGTCTGAGGTCTCAAAAAAGAGACCTGCAAGTAGGAACTTGAACCAAAATGAAAAACGGGCAAATGTAGATACATCATAGTGATTCATTTTATAAACCAATATGACCTTCTTAAATGTCGCTACCTGGAATGTACGTGGTGTTCAGTATAAAGACTTTCGAGAGAGGAACATTTAATATTTATTAGACACTAATTATGACTTCCTCTTTACGCAGGAACATAGACTGAATACCACCAGTGATGTTGATGATGTGTGTAAACGGTGGCATAAAGGCAAAAGTATATCCATCGGAGAGAGTAGAGCTGACGGAGTTGGCATTTTCTTCAAAGAAAAAGACATCACTATTATTAGAAGAAGGGACATAATCCCAGGAAGGCTGCTTATGGTGGATTGTTTTTATAAAAATGAAAAATATCGACTTATTAATATTTATACTGCCCCTGAGGCAAAAAATAAGTTACAATTATTCAGAAAACTTAGAGAGCTATTAACAGTGGGTTATAAAATGATATTAGGTGGTGATTTTAATACAGTAACAGAAGACATAGATAAGTGTAGTCCAGCTGTTTTTAAACTGAGGGTGGAAGGAAAGCTGTTGAAAGAAATCTGCAGCGATGCAGGCCTAATCGATGTCTGTCGCTCTCTGAATCCCGCTGGAATGGATTTCAGGAGATATGACAAAACAACTAAAACCCGTATAGACAGGATTTATGTATCGAAACACTTCTCTGTAACCAACTATAAAACAATCTTTAATAACTTTTCGGATCATCTTTTGGTCCAAACGTCATTATCCTCCGGAGCCCCTTCCACTAGAGGCTTCTGGAAACTGAACACACAGTGCCTAAAAAATACTTGTGTCTCAACAGAACTAAAACTGGAAATACAAAAAATAATACAATTGAGATGTTTAACAAACTCTGACATCAAATTATGGGAAACATTAAAAATGATGTTAAAAGTTTTTTCAAATTTAAATATAGAGAATTAAATAAAGCAAAAAATATTAAATTGTAATCATTAATCAAACAATATATTCATTTAAAGCAGATTAAAGTTAAAACTAAAACGGTAGAAGAAAATATATCTAAATTAAAAACTGAAATTGATCAATTAAACCGGGAATCATTATATAATATTCATACAGCATCTGAAATAGATCAGAGAGGCAACTTGGCTCAAGCCATTAAAACCAACCAAAAGCAAATTCAAAGTAAATTCATCAGATCTATAAAAAATCAAGAAGGTTGTATTGTGTATAATGAAAAACAGAAACGAGAAGTGATAAGAGATTTATGTTCTGAAGCATATAAAAAAATAGACATTGAAACAGACTGTGTTAAATCTCTGTTGGGAACAATCCAAGAATTTGACTTCCTTCTCGGTGAGATTAGAAAAGATGAGGTGATCCAGGCGGTGAAAGAGCTGAATGTCGGTAAGAGCCCCGGTCCCTGATGGCCTGCCCACTGAGTTTTATCAACTGTTATCTGATGATGTTTTAAACTTACTGACCTCTATGTTTAATGAAGGTCTCAGCAGTGGTTGTATGGGGGTCTCATTTTATGAAGGTGTCTTGACTCTACTATATAAAAAAAACGATGAAACTGATATAGATCATTACAGACATTTAACTATAATGAATACTGATTATAAGATACTAGCAAAAATAATAATGAATAGATTAACAGATATATTAGATAAAATAATAGATAAGGAGCAAACATGTGCTATAAAAGGTCGCCTTATGGGACAACTTATCAATTTTAAGAGAAATCATAAATAAGCCAAAATGAAGAAAAAGTTTTTTTTATTATTGGACTTGATCAAAAAAAAGCCTTCGACTATTTATCCAGGGATTACTTATGGTCGGTGATGAAGGCCTACGGATTTCCTGAAGCCTTCATAAACATGATTAAGTATCTGTATTTTAAATCTTGTGTCTGTGTAAATGTAAATGGTGTGTTAACAAATGCATTCAATGTTGAGAGAGGGGTTAAGCAGCAGGGGTGCCCTCTAAGCGCAGCTCTTCACGTGCTAGCCATAAGTCCATTCATTAAAATAATAAACAATGACAGGTTCATATCAGGAACACCAGTTGGCCATGCACCCAAAATAACTGCCATCGCCTGCAGACGATGTCACTGTTATAATAAAAAACCAACAGGAAATGGATGTTCTAACAAACCACCTAAACCTGTAGGAATTGGCATCAGGAGCTAAATTAAACCACAGCAAAACTGAAGGTGTTTGGATCGGCACCGACGATGCCAAATGTGACATTAACATTCAAGTGAAAAAATAAATTAAAATACCTGGAATAACTATTTGTAGCGACAACTGTGCTGAACTCAATTGGGAAGAAACTAAGTGAAGTCAAAGAACAAGTTAAACACTGGGAGAATAAAAATACAAATTATAAATCAAGAATAAACATAATAAAATCATTCATACTCAGCAAGATCCTTTTTCTAGCAAACATCTTCCCTCCACCAGCCCAAATAATTATGCAATTAAACAAACAGTGTGTCAATTTGGTGTGGGGTACAACAAGGGAGGTTACTAAACATAATTTGTTATTTAAGAGTAGGGAATACGGAGGCCTGGGAGCCATAGACCCTGGTTACGGTTGCTGTTTGTCTGCTCATTAATCTGCCTGAGTGTTTTCAGCTGTGTGTTTATGCAAATGAGCTGTGTGGTGGCCCCAACATCATTGGCTGTCATCTCCTGGTCCACTTCTGAGGACACTGATTGGAGCACGCCGGGCCCGACGTTCTCCAATCCCTGTGCAAGCCCAGCGCACACCTGCTGGAGAGGACTACAAAGCTGGGGACAATCATCACTCTGGAAGCTCTGTTGAGTGAACAGACGCCTCTCGCATGTTGCTCTTCATTCTGTGGTTAATCTTGTGTGTTTATCTCCGTGGGATATTGTGTGTTAGTAGAGTGTAGAGTAGGTTAGTTAGTGTTTAGAGTATCGTTAGGATTTGTGACTGTTGCCTTTAGTTAGCTGTGGGTTTTGTGTAGACTCCCTTTGTTAGTTGTACCACTCTTGAAGTGAGGTTTTGTTTGGTTCTTTAGTTAGGGTACTAGTATTTATTTCCCCCACATATGCCATTAGACTCCTTTTTTAGAGTCCTCCTTTTGTTCGGTTATTTGTCAACCGGTGCCCTTTTGGCCCTTTTGTTTGTTTCAGGCTGCCTGCCTGCCATTTTGTTACACCTTGCTTTATAATAAAACCACTTATAATTAATACCAATACCACTCTGATCGTGTCACTTCCCTTTGGTTCCCCTAGCCCAATAGGGAACGTAACACCTGGGCATTAAACTAAACATTTCCTTTGTAAAAAACATCTCGGCTGCAATCGATAGGAAAGCACCTTGGGTTGAGGATGGAGGAATGGGATGGAAGAAAAGAAGAGGCAGAGCTAGAAATGGACCATATTACAAATTACTTTATGGTGACTTCAAAACTGAAGTTCAGCATTTAGGGATTGATTGGATCGGACTACCGAATAGAGACATTTTTAAAATGATAAACGATTTCAAATATGGAGGTGTTATAGCATACAAAAACCTAACACCTGACGAAGGTAACAAAGTCTTAAAGTTAGTAAAAAGTAAACAGTTATCGGAGAGCATGAGAGACGTGAGGTGGCTGATATCAGTCAACAGACTTGCGGTCAGAGCTGTGGTCTCATGGAGCTGCTATGTGAAAACTAGAACATGCCCCATGATTAACTGTGAGGAGGACGAGACTCTACAGCACCTCCTCATGGACTGCTACAGAGCCCAGGAGGTGTGGTCGCTCCTACGGGGCATCGGGTTAGAGTTTAATGTAGAATATATCTCAATCATGTATTGTATTCTGGATGAGGGGATAGTAGTTATAAGGATACTGTTTCAATCACATTAGTATGCATGAAAAGTGACAGGTGACACGCCCTCAATTATGCAAATGACCTAAGTCCCGCCTCCCATTGTTCGAGATCCTTTGATGTGAGGGGGTGAGGTGTTATAACAGGTAGGTGTGAAAAGCCCCCCTGGGTAGCGCCTTTGTTGTCTAATTATTTGATGTGTTGATTAAGTCTCTTTTAAGTTATGCTGTCTGTCACCTGTCCCCTCAAAGTTGTCTAATCTAATTAGCCTTTGATGTTTGCCCTTTGATGTGAGGTGTTATAACAGGCAGGTGTGATTTCACACTGGTGTGTTATAAGCCTTTGATGTTAATCTAGGTGTCTCTTTGAAGTTATGCGTGAGACTGTCTAGCCCCCCCCCCCCCGCCCCCTCCCAGCCCAAGCCTCTCCCCCTTTTCTCCACCCCTTCCTGTGGCTATGACGACAGCAGATAGTGGGGGGTGGAATTAGATGGAAATAGAAATACGCTCAAACTAAATAAAGACAGTAATTTCCACTTACCAAGTCACCTTTTTAAAAAAGAAAAATGGCCAAGAGACGCCTCGATATGGGTTTAATCAGTGAGAGGCCTGTGACAACTTACCGCCATCCGTCCGGAGCGCCAGTCAAGAAACGAATGCAGCATCTGTGCGGGGTTCAGACGCATACAGCCGAAGATCTGTGCACAAACTTATCTCGTGCCCTCTTTTGGTCATGTGAGCGCGTTCATGTGTGTTGGAGGAGGGGCTCTGTGAGGAAGTGGCAGATTTTTCCCGGTTGTGTATTTTCTAATTCTAGCGCACTCGAGCTGGTTGCTCCAAAATGACCTACCTTTATAGAGAGAGAGAGAGAGAGAGAGAGAGATAGAGGAGAGAGAGATCAGAGAGACACACACCACACACACACACACACACACACACACACACACACACATCACACACACACACCCACACACACACACACACACACACACACACACACACACACACCCACACACACACACACACACACACCACACACACACACACACACACACACACACACACACACACACAACACACACACACAACACACACACACACACACACACACACACACACACACACCACACACACACCACCACACACACACACACACACACACACACACACACACACACACACACACACACACACACACACACACACACACACACACACACACACACACACGTTGGAGTTGGCCTTTGATGTGAGGGTTTGAGATAAGCCTGGGATGTTAATCTATATGTTGATTAAGACACTCTCTGTGAGGTGAGAAGCGAGGGGATGGAGTTAGTTTTTAAAAAAGAAATACGCTCAAACTAAATAAAACAGCCATTCATTTTCATTATTTCATTATTGTCCTCTCTATATTTGATTCAGGGTTTGTTTTAAATGATTTGTGCTTGCTAAGGATGTTTCTTTTCAAGTTTTTGTGAAACTGTTAACTACAAGGAAGTATATGTTTGCAAAGAGGGTATTCATATTAATTTAAAAAAGATCTTATTTAGGTTTTAATAGTGATAACTAAGGATGTTCTCTTTAGTTGTAGGGCTTGTGAACAAAGAAAAGCTGTAAACACTTAAAATACATAGAATCAACAGTGTGAGGGTACATTAAAATATTCATTTACAAACATACAAGGCTTTGTCTACCGAAGATCAATGCAAGGGCAGAGTTTCACTCTGTCGGGGGACAAAAGAAGCATCGTTAATCACCTGGACAAAGGTCTCATTAAAGCAGAGATACCATATGCAGACACATACCTGAATATCAGCAGGAGAGGAACTTTAAAGTAAATGCATTATAGGGTTAAAATAATATATATACGTGGTGGAATTAGTTTAAAACAGTCACCTTACACTTTTAGTTGTCCTCTCTAAATTAGATGTAAGTTTTGTTTTAAATGATTAGTGTTAATTAAGGGCTATTGTTATTTTGGTGTATAAGGGGATAGGAGTTCAACTTTTAAAAATTGCACAGGATCATTCTAAGAAGAGTGAGTGGGCTAATGAGCCAGCACCATACAGAGGTATGGTGCTGGCTCATTAGCCCTCTCACTCACTCTATGCATTTTCTTGACCTGTATCTGATCTTGAAAAACTCTGGTAAGTACTTTTTATTTTATTTTATAATATCATGTAATTATTAAATGTTGTTTTTTTTTGGTAGGGGTTAAACTAGTATATTATGTGGATAGTATATTATTAGATACTTAAAAATGTTATGTTTTTTCTGTTTACAGTAGAGACCCTGTGTGCTGAAATCTACTCAAACAGAGTACTTCATGGTAGTGGTCAGCTTTTAAACACAAACTTGTATCTTTCAGTAACTTTCTCAGAGAATTTAAGCATAAATCTGTCAAATGTTCAAAACAGCCTTGTTTCACTGAAATAGCCTCAAAATCACAAACTGCCATTAAGAGTCAGTTGATTGACGAAATCTACTAATACAAAGTATTATATGGTAACTGTCCTTACAGCTAAACACATCCTACGCCAGGTATTCAACAGACCACAAGAAGCACAAGAAGCCCCAGCAAGGATTACATTCAGAGCTAATAACGGTGAAACCGAAGAAGAAGCAAAGCAGATGATAATCGTTGCGGGTGAAATGATAGAGAATTTGCATGTGATGTTAATGCATTTATCTGATATAAAAATGCATTTGTATACTTCCAAGAGACCCCTAAACATCTACTTGGGCAATGTGAATTGAACGATAAACCGATCACTGTCAATGAAACGCGGAGAGCAGCAGCAGTGCAAATCGTTAAGTCTATTACCTTGTATGCACTACGACATTAACTTGGTAAAATGTAATGTGTTTTTATGAAAATGTGTTGAATGTTGTGTTTTCAATTAAACAACCATTACAAAAATGAAAATGTTTTCTGCGTTTCTGTGTTTCTGTGGGTGTGCACGTTTTCAATACACATTTATCCTACATCTTCCCTGTTATCCTCCCCTTGTTATAATGAAGACTACAGTGCACGTGAAGGACTGTAATACACATGTATCAGACACGCTCCCCCTGCTATAATGAAGACAACAGTTTTTACATGTAAAAAGAGAACAGAGAATAGAGAATAGAGAATAGAGAGAGAGAATAGAGAACAGAGAACAGAGAATAGAGAACAGAGAATAGAGAACAGAGAATAGAGAATAGAGAACAGAGAATAGAGAACAGAGAATAGAGAATAGAGAACAGAGAATAGAGAACAGAGAACAGAGAATAGAGAACAGAGAACAGAGAATAGAGAATAGAGAATATAGAATAGTGAATAGAGAACAGAGAACAGAGAATAGAGAGAGATAATAGAGAATAGAGAATAGAGAATATAGAATAGAGAATAGAGAATAGAGAATAGAGAATAGTGAATAGAGAACAGAGAACAGAGAATAGAGAACAGAGAATAGAGAATATAGAATAGAGAGAGATAATAGAGAATAGAGAATAGAGAGAGAGAATAGAGAATAGAGAATAGAGAATAGAGAATAGAGAATAGAGAACAGAGAATAGAGAACAGAGAATAGAGAACAGAGAACAGAGAACAGAGAACAGAGAATAGAGAATAGAGAATATAGAATAGTGAATAGAGAACAGAGAATAGAGAATAGAGAGAGATAATAGAGAATAGAGAATAGAGAATATAGAATAGAGAATAGAGAATAGAGAATAGAGAGAGAGAATAGAGAACAGAGAACAGAGAATAGAGAACAGAGAATAGAGAACAGAGAATAGAGAACAGAGAATAGAGAACAGAGAACAGAGAATAGAGAACAGAGAATAGAGAATAGAGAATAGAGAACAGAGAACAGAGAACAGAGAACAGAGAATAGAGAATAGAGAATATAGAATAGTGAATAGAGAACAGAGAATAGAGAATAGAGAGAGATAATAGAGAATAGAGAATAGAGAATATAGAATAGAGAATAGAGAATAGAGAATAGAGAATAGTGAATAGAGAACAGAGAACAGAGAATAGAGAACAGAGAATAGAGAACAGAGAATAGAGAATAGAGAATAGAGAACAGAGAATAGAGAATAGAGAATAGAGAACAGAGAATAGAGAATAGAGAACAGAGAACAGAGAATAGAGAATAGAGAACAGAGAATAGAGAACAGAGAACAGAGAACAGAGAATAGAGAATAGAGAATAGAGAACAGAGAATAGAGAACAGAGAACAGAGAACAGAGAACAGAGAACAGAGAACAGAGAATAGAGAACAGAGAACAGAGAACAGAGAATAGAGAACAGAGAACAGAGAATAGAGAATAGAGAACAGAGAATAGAAAATAGAGAATAGAGAATAGAGAACAGAGAACAGAAAATAGAGAATAGAGAACAGATAATAGAGAATAGAGAATAGAGAGAGAGAATAGAGAACAGAGAATAGAGAACAGAGAACAGAGAACAGAGAACAGAGAATATAGAATAGTGAATAGAGAATAGAGAATAGAGAGAGATAATAGAGAATAGAGAATAGAGAATAGAGAGAGAGAATAGAGAATAGAGAATATAGAATAGAGAATAGAGAATAGAGAATAGAGAACAGAGAACAGAGAACAGAGAACAGAGAATAGAGAATAGAGAGAGATAATAGAGAATAGAGAATAGAGAATAGAGAGAGAGAATAGAGAATAGAGAATATAGAATAGAGAATAGAGAATAGAGAATAGAGAACAGAGAACAGAGAATAGAGAATAGAGAATAGAGAACAGAGAATAGAGAATAGAGAATAGAGAATAGAGAACAGAGAATAGAGAATAGAGAATAGAGAACAGAGAATAGAGAACAGAGAATAGAGAACAGAGAATAGAGAACAGAGAACAGAGAATAGAGAATAGAGAACAGAGAATAGAGAATAGAGAATAGAGAATAGAGAACAGAGAATAGAGAATAGAGAATAGAGAACAGAGAATAGAGAATAGAGAACAGAGAACAGAGAATAGAGAACAGAGAATAGAGAACACAGAGAACAGAGAACAGAGAACACAGAGAACAGAGAACAGAGAACAGAGAATAGTTCCATCCCATTTCAAGTGCTGTTCGAGGCTCGGCGTAACCCCCGGAGCACACTCCAATCACAGAGCTTGAGGACTATCACGGGGTTTGTCAAACAGAGCACATGGTGTAGTCCAAACGATAGCTGGAGATTCTGGGTAGTCTAGTGTCTTCTGCCATCCTTTACTCCGAAAAAATATTTGTTTCTCCGAATCGAAGGGGAAAAATACAAAAGCATTGCACACAATTTAAACCAATCAATGTTGTGTAATTAACAAGGATAATCTGGTGTTTTTTAGTCGATGAGTAGCTGCAGATATCACTGTAAAATCAATCGACAGTAAGGGGAATACTTACTTCCGGGTGTACAATTCTCCGTTATCCAATGGGAATGGACGCTCACATTCCCTTTAAGGGCAGCCGACACAAACGAATGCCGTGCTTCCATGAGCGTCAAATCCCGCCGCAGATGGGAATACATTGCAATCAGTTGAAAGCTATTTGCGTCCCTTTATGAAGCTGAAGGAGCCTAGGAGCATCACAACTGGACGCCACGGACACTGACCAAACGTCGCTCCTGGACGCTTAGGGAGTGAGAGTGTGTTGCCCAAACACTAGCCCGTGGTGTTTGAGCAGTGAAGTGATTCCACTCAAACAGAGTTGGTACAGCACCTTTCACAAGCCTCCTACGGCCATCAAGGGTTTTTGGCTCTATTAGTTGATCCATAGCGAAGTGACGACTGCAGACCTTGGAGTGAGAGGAGATTGTAAAGTTATCGCATTTTAACCAGCCACTGTCTTCGCAGCTCGAGTTCGGTCGGAAAGCCATAGAAACTTAGGACGCCATTGAATTTAGCTGACGCCGTACAAAGTGGGACACAGCAGTGCTCGGAGTAGTTCTTTACTTGTCTTTGCAAATGCTCCGTTTTGAAAATCTTCCGTCGACTCATATTTAAACCACAGATTTAAACAGTAAAACATTTGTGGACGCTCAGCTACGCAGACCGGAAGCAAACCGGAAGCTTCCGAGCCATATTATGGCTAAGGCGGAAGTACGTCTCAGACCCTAGTGCATGTAGCCTATTGACCTCTTCTACCTGCTGACCTGGACTGACCGGTCGGATGAGGAGAGCGCCTCCACTCGCACATTTCATTTTGTACACCACGGCATCTTTTGTGTAATGAAATGCTGTTAACTTTTATAAGCTTCCCTTGACTCTTTTCAGTCTCTCCTGCCTTCTGTTATGGTTATCTGAGAGAACCCAAATGCAGTACACGGCAGTGTGTTACAAAGGTTTTATTTGGAGGAGATAATCCGGCTGGAGAGTATCCACTGGAGCGTAATCCACTGAAGAGTATCCTCCGGAGTTTTAATCCACTGGAACGTAATCCACTGAAGCGTAATCCTGGAGCACAAGAAGAACAGGTAAGAATATATTCAGGTGTAGCAAAAATAGTCACTATACTTTAAGAAGGCTGAGAAGGCTAAGAGTTTTACCACTGGGGTTTAACAACGATCTGGCGCTGACAGGTTGTGGAGCCTCCGCTGATATACCATCCGTAATGGCTGATGGGAATCAGGTGTGTCGCAGAGGAGAGTGCTCAACTGTTTGCAGCTGGTGGAGATTTGAGCCGGGAGCCAGGAGTGACAGGCACCACGCCCACACAGACAGGGAAAGGGAAAACACACACACAAGGAAGGTGGCTGGAGAATGCAACCACCACACCTTCAGGGTTCTAGAATACACTAACACACGGCAGGGTCCGTTACAGTTTTTTAAAATCTGATTTCAATTAAACAAAGTCTTGGCTTTCAGAATATTAAACTTGTTTCGGCAAATTCAGATGATAAATACAACTTTGAAGCTTGTGACGGCATAATTACAAGCGGAGAACGGAGTAACTTTACGTCACAGCAGGCATAACAACAGCCGGTGTTTCTCGTGAGGGTTTTCCCCGGGAAACAAAAACAATACACACACAAACGCAAAAATATACAAACACACACGTACACGGCGCGGAACCCTGTACAAATCCCGTTTCAATAATTCCCCTCTACTCTAAAGTCGCATCTAAAAAGAACGGCATCTGATCTAGCTGTGTAGGCTATATTTTGTTATTTTGTATTGTTATATTCAATCTCATTAGCTACAGGCATTTTTTAAGCTTGTAAAGGGAAGAAGACAGCTCACTCGCCTCTGCTCTTCCTCAGCGCCGCTCCCCCTCCCTCCCACTGAAATTATGAATGTAAGGCATATAGTAATCATAGATAACACGGCAAGGTCCGTTACAGTTTTTTTAAATCTGATTTCAATTAAACAAAGTCTTGGCTTTCAGAATATTATACTTGTTTCGGCAAATTCAGATGATAAATACAACTTTGAAGCTTCGGCATAATTACAAGCGGAGAACGGAGTAACTTAACGTCACAGCAGGCATAACAACAGCCGGTGTACACAAAATACACAAACACACACCCCAGATAACAAAGAGAAACTGGGCCGCACCTAGCAGACGATCTGGCCCGGATCCGCCAAACGGAATCGGTCCGTTGTCCAAACGCACATCGGCCCGAAACTGGATCGGATCCGCAAAACGGATCTGCGGCAGATATGGGCCAGCACTGGTCCAGCTCCGTTTCAATATGGTTCTCCGCGTTCCAGATGCGATACGGATCCGCTTAGCAGACGCGATACGGCTCTGTTTACCAGACTACTGCCAACTTCAATTTTTGCCTTATCTTCGGCATTTAAACACATTAAACCTTGCTAATATTGGCTATATTTAAGTCTTCATGGAAGTGTCGCCATTTCACTTTTCATCTAAAGTTATTGGACCAGTCAAATGAAGGAGGTACATTCATAAACGTTAAGTACTTTTCAATAGCTTAGAGCTAGGCAAGCGAAATTAAGGAGGAACTGTGTAAATGATGAATAACATGTGATGGTGTTTAACACGTCTGCAGTTTACCAAGTAAATCCTCAGATTATGTTTGGCAGTAGGTAATGTGCTGTGACCATAGCAAACAAACTAACTATCATGGTGGTGGTATTTACTGGTATTGACACTGTTACTTCACTCAAGGTATCAGAAACATAAAATAACAATATACAAGTCGAGATGTTTGCTGTATACATGAACATGAAACTTTATTAAAACATGAACTGTAAACTTAAAACAAAAACAAAACAATAAAATAATTTATATTGTCGATCGGGGATGGGCAGTGTATCCTGGCTTTGACGTCTCCTCTCCTGTCTCTTCTGGCGGCCCCCTTCCCTGTCGCTTGCCAGGTTAAACCAGCTAATGGTATGCTGGGATATGTCTGCATCCATCGCTGCACTCGTTATAGCGCATTTGCGCAGTGCACCTATTGTAAAACAAACACACAAAATAAGTTCTTACACTGTTCTAATACTGCTAGACAGTAGTGCCATCTACAAAGAAAGGTGATTTAGCAATGGCCATCAGAGTCCAGTGACAGCCAGTGGGTGAATGTAACGTTAAGACATGCTGCACATGCAATGGGGACAGAGACCATAGAGGTGGCATTCAGAGTAGGCGTCAGTGGCGGACAGTCAGGGGCCTGCTAAGCCAAAATGAAGACAAATATTGCATTCATACATAATATGTTAGTTTACAGTAAATGTCTGTTTTCCTTCTCATTATCCTTCCTTCCTCGTTTTCCTTCTCGCTTTGTTTGTTAAAAAAATAATAATAGGCCTAAAATAAATAAATAAATAAAAATGTATGAATAGTTTTAAAATAAACAAATAGTTATTGAAAGAAATTAGCTTCCTGTTCATCCCCTCTCTTCTGGGGCGATAGAACATTTCCCAGTCAGTGCAGTAGAGCAGACAATTGCTGACCGTTGCAACACATGACACGCACAAATTAATTAATCATCTAATGTGATGCCAAAAAGGCACGAGCAGTTAATCAGTCAATCACAAGCAACCGCGAATTGTACAACAGAAAGGCTTGGCTACCTTACTGTCACGCACACATGGAGAATGTAGAGGAAACTTCTGTGTAGCTATGCAGTGGGAGTCACCGACTCAGGAAGGAGACACGGGAAGAGCAGTAGCTTTGATGTCAAACACATGATGGTTTATTTGGAGTTAACGGCCGGAGGATTCACATCACAAGTCCAAGAGTCAGAGGTTCTGACTTCACGGTAGAGTTGCCACGTCAATTCTGGAGAGCCTCTCTCTTGCCAGCCCATCTAACTGGTTTCGCAGAGAGTAAACAACATATTTGAGAAGATAGCCTAAACAATGTGGGAACACTGAGCTACTTGCCTCGGACACCTATGACCTCGAAGATTTCACCTTGGAGTCCACAAATACAGAGAAGGAAGTGTCCCAGTGTACCCACAACACAGACCATCTGTGACCCAGTATTGACCGGTCACAGAATGGGAATAATAACATTATTGGCTAAGCAGCCTGTGTCCTTAAAGAAGGTAAACAGACATCAAGGTTTGTCCTGTATGTTACATCTTGGCGTCTATGACAATTATTTCCATAACAGAGAATACGGCCTGCAAGGCAGAGTTAGCATCGAAGCGTAACTGGAGGAAGGCTACAGGATGGGTAAAGGATATGTCTTACAAAATAACTTACGACACGAACATTCAATATTATTATTCATATTAGCACCTGCCAATCATTTGAGTAACACCCGACGGCGAAATTAAACAAGAATACATGCAGCGTTCTGTCGAGCAGCGCATTTGTACTAAAGCTTATTGCTGCCATGCCAGGAAAAAAAAGATCAGTATCACGTTATAACATACAAAGTGATGTTTTTCACGTTTTAACATTTTAACTTTATAACGTGAAAAATATATTGTTATCACATGATAAACATCTTGCTATAACAATACACTTTCCATGTAATATTGTGATCCTGATCAGGGTTGCTTTCTGGCTAGGCAGCAACAGGCTTCCGTACATTTGTATGTGCAACATGTTGCAAAATGTAAAACTTGGTTTGTGTTTGATTAAACTTGGTAGGGCTACCGAGTTTTAAATGTTGTGTCAAAATGCTTGAAAAGTGTGCGTTTAAATGCTAAAACGATACAATTGTTTTTTAGTCCTATAAAACATAAATCGTCATTGAAGGCCTAACCATAAAACCCCTGGCCCGCCAATGATGGGCATAGTGTAAAAACAAATAGAAACACTTTGCAGCACATGCAAACACATAGATGGAAAGTGAAAGACTTACAAGGTAGTGATTGACAGGCTAAGGGAGTGTTGTGAAACAAAGTGCTTACAAGATTAAGGTAATAGATTCAGTTCCAAGAGAACAAACTGGTGCTTGAACTTTACCTGTAGGATAGAAGTGTCTGTTAAATGAGAAGATGGAAATTGAGTGAATGCAATCTAGTTCAACTAGGCCAATCTAATTCAACTAGGCCAATCTAATTCAACTAGGCCAATCTAATTCAACTAGGCCAATCTAATTCTTTTTACACCATTATGATGAAATAAACATTTGGAAAGACACTTACGGAAAATAACGATTTTCATGGCCATTTTATTGAAGGCCCTTTTGCCGTTTACTCCCTTCCAATTGATCCTGCGTGCCACGGTGCAGGTAATCATTCTTGCCAGATTATTCCACACAACCCTCCTAGTGTCCACCCCTCCAACAGAGGAGAGCGAAGTCGCCTAGGTGGAGAATGGAAACTGAACTGAATAGACATGTCAACATTACTGCAACAAACTCAAAGACAAACAAGGCTAACATTTTGTATTGAGCATATGAAAACATGTCCCATAAAAATACTTACAAGATTTGTCTTCATTCTTTCGTTTAGAGCAGTGATTCTCAAATGGGGGTATGCGGACCCCTGGGGGTACGTTGGGGTACTACAGGGGGTACGTGAGATTTAAAAAAAAAAGAAGTTAAATAAGTTAAATAGAAAACACAATTTTATATAAAACATTCCTAGAACCACCAAGGGGGTCCTCATATAAACATGTCAAATATATTATGTATTGTATTTTATAGTTTTCCACAATAACATATTACTTAAACAGAAAAATCTGTTTTATAAAAGTGTTATGTTATTTTTTTTCATGCATAAAATGAAAATATCCTTAGTTTGTTGTAATGCATACCACGAAGGAGTTAATACATCACACACTGAGGGAACATCACTATATTGTAATTATTTATATAGGCTTTTTCGATCAAAAATGTTCGGGATCGGTCAGGGGGTACTTGGCTGAGAACATTTTTCAAAGGGGGTACATTACTGAAAAAAGTTTGAGAAGCACTGGTTTAGAGGGTTGCGGAGCCACTCTTTGAAACGCTCCAAGTCCCCATCGCTGTCGAGGGGGAATTGGAACTCTTCGGGCATCTCGTAGGTTGGGGCATGCAGGCCTGATCCTACTTTCGCCATCAAAATGTTTAAAGTTCCTGCTAACTGGTTGACCTGCTGCTTAATATTTTCTAGCAGCAGGCCATGCAGCTCTGCAGCTGAAATAATGTGGAAAAATAAAGATATTTGATAGGGCAAGACCATATAATGCTTAGTCAGTTAATAGCATTTTGATATCACTCCTAAATTAAAAACTTAGCTTAACCATTCAAAATATACTAGTATAGGGGAAATGTATGCAAGTTTCCGGAGCCATGAGGCATCTGAAAAACGGCCAGCCAGTTGATGATTTTCAGAAGAGAGGAATTCACCGATCTCCCTTCGCAGTTCAAAAACACGATTCAGCACCGCCCCACAGGAAAGCCAGCGCACGTTGGAAGTGAGCAGTACCCCCTCAAACTTTGTGCCCATCTCGTTACACAAAATAGCGAACAGTCGGTGTTTTAAGGGCCGAGCTTTTATGAAATTCACTACTTGTATAACTTCCTGTAGTATCTGATGTAGTTCATCATCCATTCGTTTAGCAACAAGTGCCTCCCGATGGAGCATGCAGTGCGTTGCCACTACATTTGGGGCCTTCTGCTTTATCAAAGCTGTCACTCCGCTTTTTTTGCCTGTCATAGCCGCTGCCCCATCTGAACACACACCCACACAACGAGACCAGTCAAGTCCATTTGAGATGATGTACTCATCTAAAACTGTAAAATGTCTCTTCCTGTGGTCCTACCTTCCAGTGCTTTGCAAAATAATATTTCCTCAACAAAGTTGTCTTCTGATATAAATCTGATGTATGCAAGCAATTCTGCGACATTTGCTACATCCGTGCTCTCATCCAGCTGCAGAGCGAAATATTCGCTAGCTCTCACTTGCTCTAAAAGCTGAGCAGATACGTCTTGAGCCATGTCACCAATCCGTCGGCTCACAGAATTATCTGAGAGTGGTACTGCGTTGATTTTGCTGGCAGCATCCTCACCTAGCATTTCCCGAACAATATCGATGGTAGCTGGTAGAATTAAATCCTCTCCTATTGTGTGCGGTTTCTTTGCACGGGCGATGTGGTATGATGCTAAAAATGATGCCTTCAAGGCCCGCTCAGGGACGCCGGCTTGTTGCTTAAAAGTAGCCGATTGCATCACTAGGTGCTCTTCTTTTCTTTTAAAAAAGTCTATTGATTTATTAGCTTCAGCTGGGTGCTTTTGTTTGAGATGTCGATCAAGTTTAGATGGCTTTAGACACTCGTTGGCGAGGATCTCGAGGCAAAGAACACATGTAGGTAGGCCCTACATCACGGCCGTTCTTACTTGCCGCGGTAAAACCAAACTTTATGTATGATGGCTCATACCTCCGAGTTTTAGACTGCCAGGTATTCCGTGGCTGTGAATCTTTTGCAGCGGGGACATCTTCATTCTGATCGTCAGATGGTGTTTTTCTTTTAAGATATTTGTCCATTTGATCCTTTAGCAGGAGGTAGCTAGCTAGTGTTCACAGAGCAACTCAGTTACACTCTCAGTAGCGACCCCCACTTTGAAAAACCCTGGTCTAACCGACTGTACTACACTTATCTATGTCTTCTGTTACTGTATTAAAATCACCACCTAATATCATTTTATAACCCACTGTTAATAGCTCTCTAAGTTTTCTGAATAATTGTAACTTATTTTTTGCCTCAGGGGCAGTATAAATATTAATAAGTCGATATTTTTCATTTTTATAAAAACAATCCACCATAAGCAGCCTTCCTGGGATTATGTCCCTTCTTCTAATAATAGTGATGTCTTTTTCTTTGAAGAAAATGCCAACTCCGTCAGCTCTACTCTCTCCGATGGATATACTTTTGCCTTTATGCCACCGTTTACACACATCATCAACATCACTGGTGGTATTCAGTCTAAGTTCCTGCGTAAAGAGGAAGTCATAATTAGTGTCTAATAAATATTTAATTTTCCTCTCTCTCGAAAGTCTTTAGACTGAACACCACGTACATTCCAGGTAGCGACATTTAAGAAGCTCATATTGGTTTATAAAATCAATCACTATGATGTATCTACATTTGCCCGTTTTTCATTTTGGTTCAAGTTCCTACTTGCAGGTCTCTTTTTTGAGACCTCAGACGGGGCTTCCCCCTGAGCCTCACTCGGGGGTTCTGGAAATTCTGGAGTTGGTGAAAAAGACCCCGAGATGCTCTCAGGGGGCGAGTAGAGGGGCATGCTGACTCGCTGACCAGCTGTAAGGCTGTCAGGGCTGGAGTCAGATCCTGGGCTTTCGCTCACACTCTCATAATATTTCTCATCTTCAATCTCACTCTCAGAGCTGTACTCGCTCTCTACATCACTATCAATAGATAATCTACCCTCACCTGACTGGGATGGAGAATTGTCTTCAGGAGTTGAAGGCTGTTGATCTTCAGGGAGAGGGAGATCCTTGCTGGCAGGACGACGACCAGCCTGCTGCTGGGCTGCTGGGTGAGGACCAGGACGACGATCAGGCTGCTGCTGGGCTGCTGGGTGAGGACCAGGACGACGATCAGGCTGTTGCTGGGCGAGGACCAGTACCAGGACCAGGACCAGGCTGCTGCTGGGCTGAAGAACGAGGACCAGGACGCTGCTGGGCTGAAGGATCAGGACCAGGCTGCTGCTGGGCTGAAGGACGAGGACCAGGCTGCTGCTGGGCTGAAGGACGAGGACCAGCCTGCTGGGCTGAAGGACGAGGACCAGGCTGCTGGGCTGAAGGACGGGGCTGCTGCTGGGTGACTGAAGGAGGACCAGGCTGCTGCTGGGTGGCTGGAGTGAGTCCAGGACCAGGTTTCTGCTGGGCTACAGGACGAGGACCAGGACCAGGGCCAGGCTGCTGCTGGGCTGCAGGACGAGGACCAGGGCCAGGCTGCTGCTGGGCTGAAGGACGTGGACCAGGCTGCTGCTGGGCTGAAGGACGAGGACCAAGCTGCTGCTGGGCTACAGGACGAGGACCAGGCTGCTGCTGGGTGGCTGGAGGGAGTCCAGGACCAGGTTTCTGCTGGGCTACAGGACGAGGACCAGGGCCAGGCTGCTGCTGGGCTGCAGGACGAGGACCAGGGCCAGGTTTCTGCTGCTGCTGCTGCTGCTGGGTGGCTGGAGGAGGACCAGGCTGCTGCTGCTGGGTGGCTGGAGGAGGACCAGGCTGCTGCTGGGCTGAAGGACGAGGACCAGGCTGCTGCTGGGTGGCTGGAGGGAGTCCAGGACCAGGTTTCTGCTGGGCTGCTGCTGCTGGGTGGCTGAAGGAGGACCAGGCTGCTGCTGGGTTTTTGCCTTGTTTACATAAGAAGATGGGCAGTTGAAGAAGGTGTGCCCAATCTTTCCACACAGGTTGCAGAGACTGTCTGAATTGCAATCTTTAGCCTTGTGGCCCAGTTCATTGCATCTCCAACATTTCACTGTGGTGCATTTTCTGACCTGATGGTCAGCTGAGTTGCAGATGAAACAGGTGACGGGTTGCCCTGGATAAATGATTCTCCCATTATAGGGGCTGAGAGATATCGAATTTGGGAGATTTTGGATCTCACCATCACAGTTTCTGTTCCTCTTCATTTTGTATTTTCTCACTCCATACCATATCCCAAATGTATCTATTGGTTTGTATTTGCTGATTATATCTCCATATCTCTTCAAATAGGTCTCAACATCATGGTCTGGAATACGGCCAGTCCAGAATTGAACAATGATATTTGAGATATCTATTTGAATTGAAGATTCGAAAGTCCAGTCTTTCCACTTGGGATCTGAGGTTTTAGTTGCGAGAACATCAAGGAAACGTCTCAGAGGAGCTTCTAGCAAAAAGCAAAGTTCAAACTCCTTTCTGTTTGGCAGTGCAATGAAGGAATACACATCATTTGTATTGATCCAGCAGGTATCAAATAATAGTGATTCTCCAACATATTCACGACTTGGGGGTTCTCCTGAGCCTGTGAAGTTCAGGCGAACCCAAAACTGTCCAAATGTTGAAGCAAAAGATGGCACGCTTCCAGGAAGAGACATTTTCTTATATATTTTTTTGTATTTTTTTTTTCACCCTTTTTCACCTCCTGCCTTTCCTCTTCCAATCATTTTCGAGTCTGTTGGAACAGGTCGTTCAGAACGAATCATCAAACCGTCAACTATAGTTGGAGTAATGTTTACATTTTCTATCAGATTATTCTTCGATATTTAAGAAGAAAATTCCTCCTTTCCCTCTTCCTCTCATTTCCGGGTCTCGCTATGTCGGCTCGTTCAAATGTCCTCCTTTTCCCCTTCCAGACATTTTTGACAAGTTGACTCCGACTAGCGACAGATTTTAAATCTTATCTGCGGACGTAAAGGAGAACCACATGGGGACCTTCACTGACCACGGTCCAGCTCGGGATCCTTCCGCATTTGTAGTACTTTTGGTTGGTTAGGGTATTTTGTTTTCTGGTAACTTTTTATATTTTAGTAAGGACCCTGATTACGCTTCAAGTGACAGATATTTAGACACTTTAAAGTCTATTAAACATGATCTGTATTAGCAGTAATATGAGTGTCATAAAAACATGAATAGATCGTGTATAAATATGTGTATACTGCATATATATATATTTATATGCACGTTTATATATATATATTTGTATTCCTCTGACTGGATTTTAGGAAACGTAAAATGACAATAAAGTTGATGTGATGGTTTACAGACTGCTTGGAAACCCAGATAAAAGCTTTGAGATTTCATAGTTTATAGAATATAATCACAAATAAGGAACATACACTTATCTTCTCTTCAAAACTATATAATAGAGGCACAGGTTTGATGAAGGAAAGCTCTCTGGACAGAAGTGTGTGGCTCTTAAAAGAGCCTTTGGTGTTTGTTGAAGCGGGTTCAGGGTGTTCACTTCTTGGCTGCCTTCTCGGTCTTCTTGGGCAGCAGCACAGCCTGGATGTTGGGCAGCACGCCTCCCTGAGCGATGGTCACTCCTCCCAGCAGCTTTTTTCAGCTCCTCGTCATTGCGGACGGCGAGCTGCAGGTGGCGGGGGATGATCCGGGTCTTCTTGTTGTCCCGGGCGGCGTTTCCAGCCAGCTCCAGGATCTCAGCGGTCAGGTACTCCAGCACAGCGGCCAGGTACACCGGGGCTCTGGCACCGACGCGGTGGGCGTAGTTACCCTTCCTCAGATGCCTGTGGACACGGAACAAAATGGAAGTGTAGTACCGCCATTTGGCCACCACAAATATTTTCATCTGAGTCCGGCGCACTTCCTTGGGGCTTGTTTGAGGACCGAGGATCGAGCGTCGACCGTCGAGGAGGCTCTATGGAGGAGCTATAGTCGAGGATACACTGATGGGTCCTCCACGGTCCTCCACGGCTCCTTCGTGGAAGCATTTCCGGGAACAGAGATGTTTCAAAGAGTTGTGACGCACGGCCGGACTTATCTCAGCCAATGACAGCTCTGCATGCATCCCCTGGATATTATTTCATTAACAGCTGTGAGGTCCGTGCAGAAAGCAGAGCAGTGTGTAAAATATATATCACTCAGTATAACAGGCCTACATTACTCTCTGTATTTGCTGTAGTTTAGTAGATATCTACAAACAAAGAGTCGATATTTTTCTAAAACCATTTAGTGCTTCACATAATAAAATACACAACGGCTGTAGCCTGTTAGCTGTAGGTGCGTGTGGTACAGTGTGTAGGTGTGTGTGTTGTACAGTGTGTAGATGCAGCGGACAGACAGGTCTCAGTTGGTTTGGTGTCCTCTGCTTACTTTTAATACTTGTAAATACAACTTTTGGCCCGTAATTTATTTCCCTCATTGTAGCGACCAGAGAGAGGGGGGGGGGGGATATATCCAGTCTCTGATAGTGTTACGTTATTACGAGAGTGCTCTGTTTGATTCTGAAATTGTATATATTTATATAAATATATGTGTGTATATATGTTTGTGTGTGTGTGTGTGTGTGTGTGTGTGTGTGTGTGTGTGTATGTGTGTCCCCGCATCTGTAGCCTGTTATTGTCTCATTATACCGCACTGTGAATGAATTAAAAGTAAATATATATGTCATCATGAACACATCTGTCCATCAGACAGAGGGCTGCTGTGCCTCCTGTCATCATTAATCGACGTCTCTTTAAAATGACCGCTCAGAGGAGAGGAGTTCTAATTTCTCTAACCGCCTGCTGCTTCCCCTCCTCTCTACTCGGCTCCCCTCCTCGACTCCTCCGTTCGCATCTCCTGTGGGCGGGACTAAGTTTCTAGGATAGGAGTCGAGGAGGGGAGTTAGAGAAATGAGAAAGGGCCCGGGGCTCCGGCACCGACGCGGTGGGCGTAGTTACCCTTCCTCAGATGCCGGTGGACACGGCCGACGGGGAACTGGAGCCCGGCCCGGGAGGAGCGGGTCTTAGCCTTGGCTCGGGCCTTTCCTCCGGTCTTTTTATGGCACAATTTTATTTTACAGATTTTTATACAAAATAAAATCAACTCGTGAATTATTTCGTATTTCAACAAAAAATAAACTACCAAGCAGCATAGCCAATACTGCTATTAAAAATAGCTCCAACTTTATCAGCTTCAATACTAAGGTGATGAACAAATTGAAAAATACATAATTATAACAAATATGATTTATTAATAAATGAATACTTTCACATTTGTAGATGTTGACACTGCATAAAGTATACTAGTTTGTAATATTTGTATTCTTTCTATATCCCTAATAATCTTCAAAACGCTTTCTGGTTCTTTGAAGGCTCTATCCAGACTATCTTCTGGTTATTGTCTGCATCAATCCCTATTATCTCTTACAACAACAAAAAACAACATATTGGACATAACCGCAAGACTGTAACCTCTTCACATTCTGTTGAGATTGTGAGTCAATAGCCATGTCTCACACATTGCTGTTTTGAATCATTACTATGTGGATGACAGTTGAACTGGATGATGTAACATGTATGCCATCTGCTGGAAAGAAGAGATATCGCTCTGTTGGCGTCGTTTGGACTACAAAAGCAGAGTGAAGCTCTCATACCATAAACAATCTTTGAGTACAGACACCGTCCTGCAGAGAGCACACAGCCCAACAGCACGTTGTTGGTCTAGCGTCATTTTACAAAACGTTTGCATTAAGACACTAAGACGAGCTGGTCCAATGTAAAGGTCAGTCCACCTTAAATGAGCAGTGGTTCATTACATTACATTACATTACATTGCATTTAGCTGACGCTTTTGTCCAAAGCGACTTACAATAAGTACATTCGACCAGGAAGACACAAACTTGAAGAAAACAGAATCATATAAGTATATCAGGTTTCATAGAGCCAAACATTTCAAGTGCTACTCAACTGGCTTTAGGTAATCCAGTCCTTTATTAGTATAAAAGTGCTTCGTTAATCGTTCTAACGCTCGAAGTGGAGTCGAAAGAGATGAGTTTTCAGTTTGCGCCGGAAGATGTGCAAGCTATCTGCCGTCCTGATGTCAATGGGGAGCTCATTCCACCATCTTGGAGCCAGGATAGCAAACCCACGTGTTTTCGCCGATGGGAACTTGGGTCCCCCTCGCAGCGAGGGCGCAACGAGTCGTTTGGCTGATGCAGAGCGTAGTGCACGCGCTGGGGTGTACGGTTTAACCATGTCCTGGATGTAGGAAGGGCCAGATCCATTCACAGCATGGTAAGCAAGTACCAGTGTCTTGAAGTGGATTCTAGCAGTTACCGGAAGCCAGTGAAGGGAGCGGAGGAGCGGAGTGGTGTGGGAGAATTTAGGAAGGTTGAAAACCAGACGAGCCGCTGCATTCTGGATGAGCTGCAGAGGTCGGATGGCACATGCAGGTAGACCAGCCAGGAGGGAGTTGCAGTAGTCTAGGCGTGAGATGACGAGAGCCTGGACCAGAACCTGAGTCGCTTTCTGAGTCAGCTGGGGACGTATCCTCCTGATGTTCATCAACAGTCAGTGGTTAACGTATACATCAGAATGACAAAAACCAACACATCCTCACTCCCAGGTCGGCCTATGTTGACGTTATGTCAAGTCCCCTGTCGGCTTTTTTCCAACGCAAGGGGGGGGGGCCTTAGCGTCCATTTTCAACGCAAGGGGGGGGCCCTTAGCGTCCATTTTCAGCTTTCCGGGATGTCCATATGCTTCTATGGACGCTCATGGAAGCACGGCGTTCGTTTGTGTCGACTGCCCTTAAAGGCAATGTGAGCGTCCATTCTCATTGGATAACGGAGAATTGTACACCCGGAAGTAAGTATTCCCCTTACTGTCGATTGATTTTACAGTGATATCTGCACTACTCATCGACTAAAGAACACCAGAGTATCCTTGTTAATTACACAACATTGATTGGTTTAAATTGTGTGCAATGCTTTTGTATTTTTCCCCTTCGATTCGGAGAAACAAATGTTTTTTCGGAGTAAAGGATGGCAGAAGACACTACACTACCCAGAATCCCCAGCTATCGTTTGGACTACACCATGTGCTCTGTTTGACAAACCCCGTGATAGTCCTCAAGCTCTGTGATTGGAGAGTGTGCTCCGAGGGTTACGCCGAGCCTCGAACAGCACTTGAAATGGGATGGAACCACGCAGACTGTCCAAAACTGGATTTGAACGGGTCCACCGCGTCCCCCCCTCCCCCACCCTGTCCCCAGAACTACAAATGCTGGCTATTCTGTTTCGCAACATGTTCTGTATCTATGGCACGTCTCTACTGGGAGTTGTAGTTTTAAAAGACGTTTTCGTATTTCCCATAATAAGAAGTTGCCAGTATTAAACTGTGTACATCCCTGGAGGTTTAGGGGATAGGAAACACTCACATTTAAAACATATAATTAATAAATGGGTGAAAATTGCTTGTGCCCATAATGGGCAGCATTAATATATATATATATACACACATGCCAGCTAAGGTCAGAAGAGCTTTATTTAACAGCTGGTCTTATGTTTGTGACCCCTGTTCTTAATTGATAACATTACATTACATTAATTGATAAGCCTGAAACATGCACTTGTCAAGGTTCAGAGGCACATTTTGCAAATATGGCAGTATAGCCATCGATCAGCTTAAGATAAGATATACTTTATTGATCTCAAGTTGGAACATTTGCGTTACATCAGCATGTGTAACAGTTAAATATCCAGTGGTGTTTATTTGTAAATCATTTAGTATAATCACACAAATTCTGTGTTTTATATTCAACAATTCTGTGTTCTTTATTTATTGATTGTTCAATACCTGACAAGGTCGGAGATTAAATATCTACATACATCTTATAAGAGTATAATACATTATGTATAATATCAGTTAAAATAAGTGCTTCAACATAGTTAACATTGCTGGAGGTACGCACAAATATTGATAGATGTCTTGTAATGCACTATTGAGGAACCTGCGACCCAAGTTTTTCATTCAATGCATAACTACACCATAGTTGTGTAGGCCTATATGATATGTCAATAAACCTTAGTAAATCTTGAAATCTTGAAAGGGATGTGCAAAATAGTCATTATATACAGTCTTTAATGAACTATTAGTAGAGAATAACGAGTAATGAATATACTTTATAGGGATCCTATTAATATCTAATAATAAAAATAATGAAATTCAATAACATGCTTTAACCACTAGGTGTCCCTTTATATCAGCTGTGCACCTTTATGGTGTAAATACAGCCTATCTACTAATTGGATCAAATATAAAAGTCAGCCGAATTAGTGTTGATACTGCAAGGAGACGTATTGTGTGAAAAGAAATGTAAGATGTTGTTTAATGGCTGATATATTTATGATCCACGTCACGTTTTCAGTTCCTCATGTTTGTCTAGAAGTCTTCTCATCAGGGCTATATAAATACAGAACTACGGCAGATATGTAATATTTAATGCAGCCGAACCGTGTATTACAATGCCGTTATGTGATGACTTCCAAAGAGAAAAGCAAGCACACTCGGAATAAAGTATTATTGTATTTTTTTTCAATGTTTTCGGTCTGTTTCCGGTATTTGTTAATGACGATGTGCTGTGAGATGTGAGACTGGAATTGCACAGGGGAAAATAACGTAGGCTATCTTTAGATGCGGATTTTGTTAAACTAATATGTTTGCGCTGTGGACCAACACTATACATGGACGGGGAAGGGGGTAGCAATAAAGATAACACCATTAAACAGTTACACAACATAACAGAAATAATATCGATAGCAGCGTCCCTAGCAACCACCTTGGTAACAATGAAAACGTTATGGACGCAATTTCCTGAAGTAATCTTCGTAATAACTAGCAAACTAAAGATCATGTACATCCACTGCACACATAATCTGAAATAACAACTCATATTTCTCGCATCAAATGACATCAAAACGCATTTTAATGGCCAAACTAACTTTAAAATAGGCATTTTCCACCGAGAATAAAACGAAGTTCGGCCATGTTTTTTTTTTCTTCAGGGAGAAATTTGAAGATCATGTGACGTCAAACAGAGCACATGGTGTAGTCCAAACGATAGCTGGGGATTCTGGGTAGTGTAGTGTCTTCTTCCATCCTTTACTCCGAAAACATATTTGTTTCTCCGAATCGAAGGGGAAAAATACAAAAGCATTGCACACAATTTAAACCAATCAATGTTGTATAATTAACAAGGATAATCTGGTGTTTTTTAGTCGATGAGTAGTGCAGATATCACTGTAAAATCAATCGACAGTAAGGGGAATATTTACTTCCGGGTGTACAATTCTCCGTTATCCAATGAGAATGGACGCTCACATTGCCTTTAAGGGCAGCCGACACAAACGAATGCCGTGCTTCCATGAGCGTCTATAGAAGCATATGGACATCCCGGAAAGCTGAAAATGGACGCTAAGGCCCCCCCCCTTGCGTTGAAAATGGACGCTAAGGCCCCCCCCCTTGCGTTGGAAAAAAGCCGACAGGGGACTTGACATAACGTCAACATAGGCCGACCTGGGAGTGAGGATGTGTTGCAAAAACATGAAACATATTGTCCACAGACAGATTTCTCTCACGTTTGAACTGTCATAAGACTTATTCATTGTCCTCTCCATCGGCTTCTGTTTCCATGTGTTCAGCTGAGCTGCTGATTGGAGGCTCTGCCTCTCCGTTATTTTCATTAAGCTGTGAGGACTGACGACCAACACACTTGTGCCTTTTGAAATGATTACGCCATTTAAATCTTTTGTCACAAACATTGCAGCTGTATATTTTCTCTCCTGTGTGTACTCTCATGTGTTCCTTTAAACCTCTACTCCATGAAAAAGCTTTCTTACAGACTGAGCAGCTGTGTGCTCTCTCTCCTGTGTGGACTCTCATGTGTGTCTTTAAATTTCCACTCCGTGAAAAAGCTTTCTTACAGACTGAGCAGCTGTGTGCTCTCTCTCCTGTGTGGACTCTCATGTGTGTCTTTAAACTTCCACTCTGTGAAAAAGTTTTCTCACAGACTGAGCAGCGAAAGGGTTTCTCTCCGGTGTGGATTCTCATGTGTTGATCTAGTTTTTTTCTATATCTAAAAGCTTTCTGACAGACTGAGCAGCTGAATGGGTTCTTTCCAGCACTACGTCGGGGATCACTGACAGATTCTTGTCTATTTTTCAGTGAGTTTGAGCCTGAGGCAGGTTCTCTGGTCTCCTTCCAATCAGCACTGTCTTCAGTGTCAGGTTCAGAAGAGTCTTCAGTGTCTTCAGAAGAGTCTCCAGTGTGGTCCTCAGTCTTTGGTTGTAAACTGCTCTCTGGATCTGAGTTGCTGGCTGGTTCTGGTCCTCCACAGTCCTCTCCATCAGCTTCTGTTTCCATGTGATCAGTTTGTCTTTGATGAGGCTGAGAGGACTGAGGTTTCTCTTCATCATCTTCACTCTTCACAGGGTCAGGAGTGAAAGTGGACTTGGTGATATCAGCCTCCTCCAGCTCCTGAAGCTGCTCTCCCTCCTGTTCCTGCTTAATGTGTGGGGGGGGCTCTGGGTCCTCCTGGTCCAGGCTGGTGCTCCCCTCCTGCTGGTTAGGGAGAAGCTCTTCTTTAACCACCACCAGCTGCTGGACATCTGCTCTGTGTATCCGAAGCTGAGGCTGTAAAACAGCGTCCAGTAGTTTCTGGAGTCTCTCGTTCTCCTCTTTGGAAAGAAACAGCTCCTCCTCGAGCTCTGCTATCGTTTGTTCAAACAGAGCAAATACCTCTTCAGCAGCAGCAGTGAGTCGCTGCTTCTTCAACGACAGCAGCATCTGGACTTTACTCATGTTTCCTAGATCACCTTTCCCTGCAGACTCCGTTAAACACACCGTTTCTCTCTCCGTCAAACTCTCAAGCTGACTAGTGTTGCTAACGTGTTTCCAGCTAGCATGCTAAGCTAGCTCCTATAGTCCGAGGTAAACGCTCCAGAAAAAAGAGCACAGAGTCCATTCAGAGGTTTATCCAGACACACAGATGATGGATCAGTAGAGCTGGAGCTCACACACACTTTCTCAGGAACACAGAGAGAGAGAACCGTAGCGACGAGACGCCGCATGCAGGGCTCCAGTTATGTGTGAGACAATGGGAGCTGAGCTCCGGTCTTGCCTCTTCCTGACATATCTCGGGTTTCCAACGAAGTGTGGCTCGCTCGCCACAGCAGCCACCAACTGCTCTCTGATTGGCCATCAGCGAGCGTATCGACGATCGTCCAATCAGAAGGGAGGTTACGTTGGCACGGCTCTTTATGCGGCTTATTTAAAAATAAAACAGGACATATTTAACCAGACCATAACCCTTAATATAAAAGTGTTTGATAAATAATCCCACAGAAACACTTGTTGACATTTTCAGTGGATCCAAAGAATGTTAATTATATTCAAATGTGTTAAGTTTGTAAGGTTTAAACACATTCATATTAAAACGATCTCTGAAACCTGAAACTAAAATGTGACAAATCCAATCAAAAAAAGCGTCTAACACGTAACATGTAATGTAATGATAAGCTTTCAGAGGTGCAACAATCAGGGGGCTGCAGGTCTGGAAACAGTAGCTGGAGCAGTTGGCTTTGTCCTGTAAAAACATCCTGAAGTTGACCTGTTGTCTAATGAAGTGGTGGAACACGCTGGAGATACCTGGTTGCATTACAAAGTGAATCTCTATTTCCAGAGAAATATAGAATGTTTGGAAGTGTTTGGAAAGAGCTCAAACACAGATCAATACATAGCAAGCACACCATCTGTCAGGTGTGGCATGACAACATACAGTATCATATCAAACAGGTATTTTAAGCCACTGCAATATTTCACATGTCAAATTCTGACGGCGTGAAAAAGCATGCAGACATCATTGCTGACGTGATAATACCTCCAGTTATTAACTGTTAAATCAAACGTTTATTCATGTTTAGCATTTGGAATGACTCAATAAATGCATTAGATATTATGCATATAGATATCACAATAACTATTTATTTTCAAACACATTAATACAAAAAGAGAAATAAAACATATAGCCTAAATCAAATGTGTAAGACAGAAACAAATGTATAATAATAATGTAATATTCTATTGGAAAGCATTTAACTCTCCTCTTGCTATGAAATAAACAAAGTACTGTAGTAATCAACTATTTCAAATGTATAGTAGTAAGTAGAATCGATAAGGAGTACTGCAGCAAAACATTATTAATGACAATTGATGAATTAAAACAACACAGTAAACACAGAGTTACCCAAGATGTTTTAAATAGATTAGAATATAATATTATCACTATTGTCATCGTGCAAAGTATAACAACATTTATTTGGCCTCTCTCACTGCAGTTATACAAATAGACACAAATACATTAATACATAAAAGCAGCAATGCAATACAAATATATGTCAATGTGTATATTTACACAGTGCCAACAGATGCTAGAAAAAAGCCATACATAATTGTGGTTGCAGTCTTTGAGGTGTCAATCAATCAATCAATCAATCAATGTTTATTTATATAGCCCAATATCACAAATGTTACATTTGTCTCAGTGGACTTTACAGTTTGTACAAAATATCAGTATGACAATACGACACCCTCTGTCCTTAGACCCTCACATCGTACAAGGAAAAACTTCCGGAGAAAACCCACAGTTTAAAGGGAAAAATGGGAGAAACCTCAGGGAGAGCAACAGAGGAGGGATCCCTCTCCCAGGACGGACAGACGTGCAATAGATGCCGTGTGTAAATTGAAAAGATAATACATTTGCAACATAGGTAGTCCAAATGTTTGGAAATGCATGTGTGTATAATAGGAAGATGAATCCACGAGGATATCCATCCAGGACCTATGATCCAGGACCACAGCCACGATTCAAGATCCAGGGCTCGCGATGCAGGACACAGGAGCGCAGGATCATCCATGACTCCGGATCCCGGCGTATATAGACACCAAAAAGAAAGACATTTGGGGAAGCTGGGTTAATCGGAACATGAGAGTACACAGGTATAGACAGAGAGAAGGAAAAAGTAAGATGTCCCCCGACAAACTAAGCCTATATCAGCAAAACTAGGGGCTGGATCTAATCAGCCCTAACTATAAGCTTTATCAAAAAGGAAGGTCTTAAGCGCACTCTTAAAAACGGATAGGGTGTCTGCCGCCCGAACACAAACTGGAAGCTGATTCCACAAATGTGGAGCTTGATAAGAAAGGCTCTGGCTCCCATTGTACTTTTAGAGACTCTAGGAACAACCAACAACCCTGCATTCTTGGAACGCAATGCCCTAGTAGGACAGTAGGGTATAATGAGTTCTTTAAGGTAAGATGGCGCCTGCCCATTAAGGGCTTTGTAGGCGAGAAGAATAATTTTAAATTCTATCCTGTGTTCTATAGGGAGCCAGTGTAAGGCAGCCAGAACAGGAGTAATGTGGTCCCTTTTCCTAACTCTGGTTAGTACACGAGCTGCAGCATTTTGAATCAGCTGAAGCGACTTGACTGACTTCTTGGTACACCCTGATAATAAAGAGTTACAATAGGTGTGGAGGTGTGTGTGTGGGTGTGTGTGTGTGTGTGTGTGTGTGTGTGGTGTGTGTGTGTGTGTGTGTGTGTGTGTGTGTGTGTGTGTGTGTGTGTGTGTGTGTGTGTGTGTTGTGGTGGTGTGTGTGGTGTGTGTGGTGTGTGTGTGTGTGTGTGTGTGTGTGTGTGTGTGTGTGTGTGTGTGGGTGCTAACAACCAAACCGAGTTACAGAAAGACAACTACACTTTACACCCACCTTTATATAAACGTATTGGTAAACGTTACATTATTTAATGAAAAAACGAGATTGATTTACTTTTGATAAGTTTCCTTTTTGTTGGACAACAGTTCCGTGATAATACTCCGTAGATGCTGCAGATACTAATAGCTGCTGCTCTGACTCTCCCTCTCTGGGTCTCCTCTCTTCTAACCGAAGGGGGAAACAGCGCATCTCAACAGAACACTAATTATTCCTCATTTCCTACAATGTGGTACTTCTACTTTACTCAAGTACAACATCTGAGTACTTCTACTTTACTCAAGTATAACATCTGAGTACTTTCTACTTACTCAAGTATAACATCTGAGTACTTCTCTTTACTCAAGTATAACATCTGAGTACTTCTACTTTACTCAAGTACAACATCTGAGTACTTCTACTTTACTCAACATCTGAGTACTTCTACTTTACTCAAGTACAACATCTGAGTACTTCTACTTTACTCAAGTACAATATCTGAGTACTTCTACTTTACTCAAGTACAAGATCTGAGTAGTTTTACTTTACTCAAGTATAACATCTGAGTACTTCTACTTTACTCAAGATCTGAGTACTTCTACTTTACTCAAGTACAACATCTGAGTACTTCTACTTTACTCAAGTACAACATCTGAGTACTTCTACTTTACTCAAGTATAAGATCTGAGTACTTCTACTTTACTCAAGTACAAGATCTGAGTACTTTTACTTTACTCAAGTATAACATCTGAGTACTTCTACTTTACTCAAGTATAACATCTGAGTACTTCTACTTTTACTCAAGTACAGGATCTGAGTACTTCTACTTTTACCTTAGAAGCAGATCTGAGTACTTCTACTCTTACTCTAAAACTAAAAACTATGCACCGTCTAATAGGCCTGCACGTGCCGTTAACCTCAAAGTTATCAAAGTCCAGCCAAAGCAGATCTCCTCTCATGACATAGAAGTCCAACAAATAAAATTAGCCCTCCTAAATGTCAGATCTCTGAATAATAAAACCTTTTTAGTTAATGACCTGATTAAAGAAAATAACTTAGATTGCATCTGCTTAGTGGAGACATGGCTTAATAACGACACAGCTACATCAATAAGGAGAGAGACCTGTCCACCAAACTATAGCTTTTATCAGCTGCTCAGAAAGAACCGAAGAGGAGGAGGGGTTGCAGCCAGTTTTTCCTCAACATGTTTGTTCAGAATAACAGAACTAGGTGAGTTCATGTCGATGGAATATCTAGCCATTGAACTCAAAACTGAATCAACCATAATTGTCACAATATACCGTCCACCTCGACACTCACCATCATGTATACAAGAGTCCTCTGAGCTGATCTCACTGTGTCACCAGTTACGATAAGGTGATCCTAAACGGAGACCTGAATATTCATATCAATAAAAAAGCGGACTCCAAAGCTATAGAGCTTGCAAATCTACTAGATAGCTTTGATCTAACACAGGATATAATACATGCAACTCACCGACATGGTAACACATTAGACTTAGTGATAACAACTGGACTAAACATCAATAATATCTCAATAACTGAGCTACCTCTCTCTGACCATCACTGTATATTCTGTGATGCTGAAATGACCCTGACTAAAACAAAAAAATAAGTCATGGTTCAAAAAAGGCTCCTTAACGACAAAGCTGAATCAAAGTTCACCGATCTCATCAGACTCTATGAACCACACAGTCATGACAGCTCTCTGAATGAAATGGTAGAACATCTCAATGATGCTCTATCATCTGTATTAAATTCTGTCGCCCCACTAAAAACTCAAAAGAAATCGACAAGCAAAGCCTCCCCCTGGTTGAACTATAATGGTGTCAAGGAAGAAAAAAGGAAATGTCGTGCAGCAGAGAGAAAATGGAGGAAAACAAAAACCACTATCTGCTGTGAAATCTACAAAGATGCTTTAACTGCCTTTAACAGAACCATCCGACGAGCAAGGAAAGATTCAGTTTCCAATATTATCACAGAGTCCTTTTCTCCACTATCGATCAGCTGCTAAACCCTGTCTTTGCTCCCCCCACCCTCCTCAACAGCTACATGTGAGGAATTTGCTCTGTTTTTTTAGAACAAAATAACTTCAATCAGAGCTAGTATAAATCATAGACTGTATATATAAATGGACGTAGGGTCCGTGACGTCACCCATAGGATTCTGCAGAGTTGCCGTGAAGCCCTTAGTAGGCGGAGTCGGCCACTAACGGCTCAACAGTGACGTCAGAGTTCAACTCCCGCCTTCTCCAAATAAGGGCAAAGAGGCGGAGCCGAGGCGGGACCTCCTGCCACCGAGCTGGAAGTTCCAGAGCTAGCTGAAGCTACCAAGCTAAGCTAACATGCTCCCCATCTGCACGCTGCCGTCACATTTTACGTTTCTAAGGTAAGCGGACATGAAACTATTCGCAAAACTATAAATAATAATCTAAGTTATTGAGTTTTTAGCATAATACTTCAGAATCTTAAAACCCCTTAACGTTTGTATGCAATTGTGCTAAATTCAACACTGGAATCAAGCAAATATTAATATGTTTGCATGACATTAGTTATTTATATTTTGATATCACTTAACTATACGTTTAATACATTTAAGTCAAGCTAAGGTACATGTGATGGTAGCTAGTTAGCGCTCTTACCTGTGAGGCCTCCTCCAAACAGCATAATAACCAGACTGTATCATTAAAACTAAGTACCAGTTCTAGATCCTTGACTTTAGACAAACAATTCAAAAGACAACATGTATTTAAAGACCAATCTTTATTTGAAGGTGCCTCTTAACCTGATATATTAGTTATACAATAATAGTCTTGTCAATCTAAAAAAAACTGAGCAACTCAACGGTTAACTTTATGTTTCTTATTGTCCAAAGCATTTATTATTTTCATTTTCCACCTCTCATATTCAGTGTGGACGGATTGAGACAGCGTGGTGTCCAGAGAGCAGCAGAGACTTCAGGGAGAAACCTCCGTGTGATGGACGTCCTGTCTGTTGGTTTGGAGAGGACTGAGGGTCTTTCCTCTGCGAGGAGGACCAGGCCTGATGGAGGAGCCCATGCTGGGCAAAGCTGATACCACCTGCACAGGCCTAGTCTGTCATTTTATTTGACTAAATGTGTTTACTTATACATTTAATAGGTTTACACCTTCTGTCCATATGTGCTTTTTATTTAAAACATGTTTGATTAACCTTTGGTTCACATTTCAATAAATTGTATTTGTATTTGCACTCCTTTTGTCCATTATTCTTACTGAAAATGTTAGATTACACATTCACATCCGACTGAAGATTGGCCCCATTTATTTGTGACGTTGCAAACTCTGCGGTACAAGGCACAAGTGAAGTGAAGCTCATAAAGTGAGGCAAATAGAAATAATCAGCGGATGGAGTGTAGATGTGGAAATAGCTGCATTCGATCAGCTGACTGTTTTCACAATAAAAGTAGTTTCTTAGTGAATGTCCTGTACTGGTCTTAAAATATCATAACATCAGCTCTTAATGTTCCTCTTGGATGTTCTTCTTGACCCTCAGAGAAGGAGAAAATGTCGTGTCTTTCAGGCATGTCCTTTCCTAACAAAAATGACAGGAAACATAAAACATATTATTGCAGAACAAGTGTGTTATTTATGAAAGCGGTGTGTTTGTGTGTTTAGGGGCTGTAGATATCATTATTTTGTAACTGTAATGTTTTATTTTTTTTATTTTAACAGTGAGCTACAAAGACAATCAGATTATGAATGAACAGTATGAAGTTCATCAACATTGAAATATATGTTATTATAGGGCCGGGACTCGATTAAAAAAATTAATCTAATTAATTAGAGGCTTTGTAATTAATTAATCGAAATTAATCGCATTTTTAATCACATATAAATATTTGACCTGAGAACAGTGAGAAGCAATTTTGTTCACATGGATTTTAGTATACCATTAGGCGCATTCACACCGCAGTACTTTTCCCACAAAGGTTCATGAGAATTTAGTTCATGAGAACTCTTTGAACCTGGGGGAGGATTAGGCAAATGAAGCCGCTGACGTCACTTCTTCTTCTTCTGCTTTGGGTTTACTGGCAGGCCGCAAACCACTTCACGGCGTATACTGCCGCCCAAAGTCCCCGGCCGGAAGTCCCCGGAGTTGGGGACTGGCTTCAGTAGAAGCTGCTGGGAGTCCCAGCAGCTTCTACTGAAGCCTTCCGAGTAAATCGCCAGAACGCCGACACCCTCCTCATCTCCACCGCTCCCATGTTTTATTTTGTGTTGCCATAAGTTAGTCTCTCTGCGTTTCTGCGCTGGGCTAATGCTAATAATGCTAATGCGAGGATAATAAAATGGCGGCTTCACAAAACCTTTTTGGGAGTTTTACGGGGCGTGGTTTGCAATCCGCCCAGCCAATCAGAAATATAGCTCTTTTCTCACAAGAGAGCCGCTCGAAAGTCCCTGCTCTCTAGCAGCTCTCTGCTCTCTAGCAGGGACTTTCGTGGGGGTAAAAAGGTTCTCATGAACTAATTTTAGTACCAGCTCTTTTTGGTGTGAACGCGATAAAAGAGGCTAACGTCCACGCTAGCTGCTATATGTTTTGCATTGAGGTGATACTTGAGGCTTGATGTGCTGCGGTGATATGCGAATTCCTTTTTGCCTAATTTGCACACAACCGTGCTCTTATTGACGCTTCCATCCGTCCGTTTTTTAAAACAACATTTCCCACTGTTGTTCACTGTGGTTTGTTGTTGTCTGAAGTCATGAACGTTAGTTGGTGCTCCAGTATAATCGGTACGCCTGAAACTCATCCAGTGAGAAACGTTCCGCGGTGCAAAAATAAGTGCGATTAAAATGCGTTAATTTTTTTAACGCGTTCATTTTTGTGTAATTAATTAATCTTAATTAACGCGTTAAAGTCCCGGCCCTAGTTATTATCAAAATAATATTTAACTGTTATCAAAACGTAGTGCAGTGTAGTGGATGGATGGATGGATGGAAAACGTAGTGCAACTGTAGAAGCTTGCTCTGTTGTCTCACTGAAAGAATAACTTTTACCACATTTTTTACAGACAATATTGAGAGATAAATAGTAGCAGTTCTCACTATGTGTTAAATATCTTTGCCTTCAATACATTAAATTAGAAAGCTGACTCATATTACTTGTTAACATCTAAATGTAACTTTTTGCATGGAAAAAACCCTCAACTTAACTGATGTGTAGTTGATCTATTATTTAGTATTGTTTAATGGAATGTATATCAGTGTATTCAAGTCAATACTTCATTTATTTAAACCAATATCTTTCTTTATTCTTTGTACAGTATGACAAAAAGAGTCTTTGTACCTGAGCTGAAGTTCACTGCTGTGAGGAGTCCAGTTCTGTCTCTCACTCTCTGGTCCAGCCTGTCTGCATCACCTGGACACCTTAAACAAACAGAGATATATATATGTAAAGTACCATGTGTACAAACAATATAACTGATTCTCTTCTGTTGAATATGTTGGATTGTGTATTGTCCGAGTCAGGGTCCTTTTTATTTTACTGTAACTTTGGAAGTTGTGTTACCAATGCTTACTGTTTATTTGATACCCATTTGGTAATGCAATTAATAAAAACAACAAGGTTTGGGTTCGTTCTTCAGATGACTGTGACGTTAACGTGTAAGCTCAATAATGAACTCCAGCTCAACCAACCATATTGTAATATCTAAGTAATCATCTTGAAATATGACATTAATAATTGTAATATACACACATCTTATTGTGAGGTTGATTTCACATACTTCGACATTAGCTTGTCTACATACTTGAGCATAGCCAATTTAAATTAACCTTAGATGCATATAGTTCTACCTACATAATAAAATATCTCTAAGTTACAAGGATGTAACCTTATTTTATCAACCTCAAACAGAAGCCGTTTGTGCAACAGTATTATCCCACTTAACACTTAACACTTGTCTATTTTGTTTTAACCTTTATATATACAGTCTATGATTTTAACTTGGCTACGATTAGCATCGTTAGCACCGATGTAGCTACCACTAGCTTACATGCTAACCCAAGCCTTACCATTCATTACGTAGCTGATTAAAATCATTAACACATACAAAAAGCACTCAAATTTCACTTACCGCATTCATGCACCGTCTGTTTTAACCGCAGAGCGAGTCACAATAGTCCGATATATAAGCATGAAGAACAAACAACCACGGCCGGCTACAAGTTGTGTTTCCTGGATGAGCTGAGCAGGCAGAGTCCCTCTAGCTAGCTTCACTGAGCAGGTAGCAGAGAGACAAGAAGCTAACAGTGGCAGTCACTTGACAGAGCGGTCACTCGATGTGACCACGCCCTAATTTATGCACAATCTTTAAGACCTAATATAAATAAAAGGGTCGCGTTAGAAAACAATTCACTCACAGATCCATAATCATGAAGGTGGAATCTAACTATATCGATAATAAAACGTATGGAGCCAGGGATAGAAACATGTTTATTTCTGCTGTAAAATTGGGCATTTTAACATGGGGGTCTATGGAAATTGCTCCTTTCTGCAGCCATCGCCTATTGGCCAATATATGAACCGCAGTGTGTGGTACTTCCGTATTGGCTTCCCGGCTCTACCCCAAGCCCCCAGGAAGTGCGCCGGACTCAGATGAAAATATTATTGGTGGCCAAACGGCGGTACTGCACACCCGGAAACACTTTTTCCCATTGACTTACATGGGGAAAGAGTGGTCTGTAAATCGTTGGATATTTTTTTTTTAACTAAATAAACTACCCAGTATGAACACTTGTATAGCCCTTATTAAAAACATTCGTTCCTCAAATTGTAAAAATGTGCTAATAACGTTATTCTGAGAGTTATTCCCCTCTGCATTATGAACGCGCATCTAACCCACGGGACCGTGCCGCCCGGCACGTTCAAGTTACGTGTTCAGCACTACATGCGTTTATCTTTACCCATGGATGCACAATAACAACGGACCCATATCGCCTTAATGCCAGCCCACAGAGCTGTAATAATGGATATATTGCACATGTTTGCTGTAATTCATCATTTGTAAAATATTATACTACATGGGCTGTATGATTAAATCTTGTACCGTAAATGTTGTATTAAATAAAGTTAATATTACCGACGTTAGATTAACGTCCCTGTAGCTTATTATTGCACTAAGAAGCTTATTGCACTTTATATAATATATACAGTGCAATAATTATTTCATGCTAAATTAAGCTCTGTTGGATATCACTAGATCCTAACTTACAACGTAATATAAGTACATAACGATTGATGTGTACATTAGCATAATTACTAGCTAGCCGCTAGCTGCTAACTGCCGCCTCGTTAATATCAAATCCATGATAACAACAATCGATTACCATGCTGTCATGAACGCGCGGTGCTGTTACGTGTACGCAAATTGACGTGCTTGATGTGAACGAGCATTTTGGTTAAAGTTGCGCATGCGCTATGAGCGCACCTACGGGTACTTCTCAGGCATGCCGGGTAATCTGTGACGTTTCACTTGCTCAAAAGTTGGGCCATTTTATCATCATGCGCTAATGAGCAACTCTCATAGGAATGAATGAGGCCCCGCCTCCCACACTGTATCCAGTTCTTATTATACATCCATGCTCTACCCAAGCGGCAAACTCTGGGGAAGAGCCGGGACGCCAATACGGAAGTGCCACACACTGCAGTTCATACATGGGCCACTAGGGACTGGCTGCAGAAAGGAGCAATTTCCATAGACCCCCATGTTAAAATGCCCAACTTTACAGCAGAAAAAAACATGTTTTTACCCATGGATGCAATAAATATTATTATCGATATAGTTAGATTCCACCTTCATGATTATGAATCTGTGAGTGAATTGTTTTCTAACATGACCCTTTTATTTATATTAGGTCTTAAAGTTTTTGCATAAATTAGGGCGTGGTCACTTTGATGGACACGTAAATGACTCACTGTCAGCTAACAGCAACTTGTCCACTCTGCTAGGCTACAACCAGAGCCATATAATAGAAGAGTTACGACAACGGAAGTCCAAAAACGGTTATCGTCACGTGGTTCATGTAGAAGAGGATCGTTCCCCGGAAGTTCATGGCGGGCAATGTGAATGCATTGATAACAGGAGATAGAACTACGATTTTTGGTAATTATTAGTGAATACAGGTTTTGATTTGCAATATTTATACAACAAATCGATATGTGTATGTATTTATATCAATATGTTTTAAAAAATAAAATAGAATTTGCTAATATTAAGTGATAATATTAGGATTAGTGTGAACAACTAGTTTACATGTTAGGCTAACAGTGCCTTGGTTAAAGAGCCTGTTGCTGTTTATTTATAGCTTTGAATTCTTTAAAACCAATATTATCTTCTTAAACTTGTATGGTAGTCAGGAGCATCACTTTCTAATGTTTATTGATATATTTAGAGGGAGGGGATCTAAAGTAATGCTTTAAAATTCAGATTAGATTAATGTCTACCATTTTCTTAAAGTCATGGTAGTTTCAGTAACCATGGTAATTGAGGACACAAGTTATCTAAATGACTAATGTCATCTTTATGGCTTTCAGAAAGGACAGGAGACCGACAGGTGACTATCAAAGGACTAGCAGCAGCAGCATGATGATGATGATGTTAAATATGTTGTTTTAGGAACATCCATTGTAAATACATGGAATTCAATAAACATTGAATAGCATATCATGCAGTTTGTCTGTGCCTTTTCCTCCGTGTTGTCCTGGTGTGCTGTGCTGCCTCCTAGTCGCCACCATGGTTTGCTGTGCTGCCTCCTAGTCGCCACCATGGTTTGCTGTGCTGCCTCCTAGTCGCCACCATGGTTTGCTGTGCTGCCTCCTAGTCGCCACCATGGTTTGCTGTGCTGCCTCCTAGTCGCCACCATGGTGTGCTGTGCTGCCTCTTAGTCTCCACCATGGTTTGCTGTGCTGCCTCCTAGTCGCCACCATGGTTTGCTGTGCTGCCTCCTAGTCGCCACCATGGTGTGCTGTGCTGCCTCTTAGTCGCCACCATGGTTTGCTGTGCTGCCTCCTAGTCGCCACCATGGTTTGCTGTGCTGCCTCCTAGTCTCCACCATGGTTTGCTGTGCTGCCTCTTAGTCTCCACCATGGTTTGCTGTGCTGCCTCCTAGTCTCCACCATGGTTTGCTGTGCTGCCTCCTAGTCGCCACCATGGTTTGCTGTGCTGCCTGGGGATGCTCAAATCGCTCCGAGAAAGGAGTACGAATGTACAGCTTCCCCACTGACACAGAGCGGAGGAAGCAGGAGCAATTTCACGACCAACAGCAACAAATATGTGAGGTAATTATATACAAACACTGCATTTGCACGTTTTCACAAAACGAAAACCACACCATTGGGAAAGCTTAATGTTTTTGTTTAATACAAAAAAACAGGGAAAGGCTTGAAAAACACTGAGAGTTGAGACTCAGGGTGCAGGGTGAGGGTCTCAGTGCAGGTATTCAGGCTCCATTGAATCCCCCTCTGGTTCTTGTGCTGAAAGAGGGATAAACAGACAGGAGAAAGGGTTATACACACCTATATAGCACACCTATATAGCACACCTATTGGATGGGAAATTGCCTTGGTAAGGTGTGGTCTTTGTTCCCAACTGAAGTTATGGAACTTTATTATTTGTGAGTTTAACAAAGTATGACAAATGGCATCAGTAGCAGATGTGATATGCATTTCTATAAAGTTGTCTCACATTCTTGGTCATATTGTATATACAGTATGTAATGAGTATAACATGTCCAGTAAGTATAAAGTGTTTCCTAATACTGTGTATTCAACCACTATGGAATATGTATGTGGGCAGACAAGACTGAGTTGTTCTGTGTGTGAAGTAACCTCAAGTCACTCCGCAGGCACATTTTGATGCAGACCAGTTTGTCAAGACAAAAAAGGGCAAGACTAGGCTGAGAGCAGAGGCTATACCCACCATCTTCGTGCATCGCCCTGTGGTCAAAAAGAGAAGAGCCCCTGCACCACGATTCACCCCGGGACCTGTATCTACAAAGCCCATAGCTCATGATCACAGCTATAGTGTGAAAGGTGACACAGGTATAATAAGTATGAACTCTTAGTAACAAAAGTAATATTTGTTATTTTTAAGTGGTATAATATTTAAAATGTTTGAAAATGTACAGTGCCATGTCTTCTACTTACATTAGTCTCAAAGATTGAGGGAAGAAGGGATGAGGAGGCTGAGAGACATCACTGTCCTCCACCTGCCAGCACCCAGCCAGAGGAGCGCAAACAACAAAAACAAGCAAGGTGTCCCGTCATGTACCTGGAAGTTTGGGTTGGCAAAATGGAGTAAGAGAGGGACTTGGAGGCTCTCTACTCATGTTGTTACAGTTGTCTTGGTTACAGCTCTCAAGTTTTTTTTTGCCATTTCCACATCTTTAGAAAATATGAAATAAAAAATTGAAGTGAAATCAACCTCTTCTCTGGAGAACAAACTTCGATTTCTCTGTCTTGTGAGTTTGCAGTCTTGCAGTTTTGCTCCTCCACCTGTAACATCACTGCCCCTCCACCTGCCATACTGTAGGTTACTAACAAGATTACTTATATAATACAGTGATAGAATACATGTTTAGTATGCTTACTTATATAAAACAGTAGTATTAAACTTACCTTGTGTTTTCACTCTCACTTAAGTCCCTCTCCCTTTGCCATCAATCCAAAATCAGCTGAGCTGCAACATTATACAGGCAGGTAATAATCAACATAATCACAAGGACACAATATGGCTCTGCTAAAAACACTCACTCTTATACGCACCAAAGTTATATTTATCTAATATTTAACTCCTTCCACCCCCGCATACAATCCCGTTTAGAAGCCCCTCTTCTCTAATTCAACAACGTTGGACGAAATGACATTAAGAGAACGGCATTTACAATTAAAAGGCTGTTCAACGTGTGTTGCTAACTTGCTTCGGTATCCTAGCTTAATCTGTTATCTGTAAACGTTCCCTAAATCTACTAATTTAGGGATAATCCACTGACATCCTTTAATACACATGTTAATTTGAATCAGATGTACTGATAATATCCGCAATATAAATCTTTAAACTTCTTCTTACCTTTAAAAGTCCGTCACGAACGGTCTATTATGCTGCAACTCCACAGCTCTGCTAGCCTTGGCGCTAACTTCCGGGGAACGATTGAGAGGCTCCACGATCCGCCATTGCTGTAAAAAAGTGGTCCATTGGAGTGTGTCACTACGGTCACTACCCGATCTGCAGCTCTGCCCGATCTGCAGTGCGCATGTGCAAGATGGTCCGCCATATTGGACAACTCCGGACGGCAACCCAAGTAGGACAACATTGACACAGTGGCTTTTGGCAAAACTCAAAAGGAAAACTCGAGAGAGATGAGTTATTGTTATTACAACGTGACTTCACTATTATTTAAAACAATTAAAGACAATTCAAATGTCGTGCTGTGCGCTTGAATGTACTAACAGAACTTCCAAGAAGTCTAAAATGATAATATTATACATGTTAACCCCGTTCGCAGGTGTTTGTGTGCTTGGTAGCTTAGCTTGTTACTTATTAGCCAGCTAAGGACGTAACACTTTATGCATACATATATATTTTAGTTTATGATTCAGCCTTGGGTAAGACTTTTATAGTCTATGGCTATGACGCCCATAATGCTAAACGGGAGCAAATGTTAATAGGGGACCCAATTTTCCCAGTGGTGGCCGCCGGAGCTAACGGAGCCGCAGGGGGCTAGCTCCAGCCGGCGTCCCGGAGCTAGCCCACTGCGGCTCCGTTAGGTCCGTCTTTTCTCAACGTGTGAATGACAAGCATTAAGAATAACAAAATATAGCTAATTCTCTTGCAGATTGTCTCATTTGATTATGAATGTAACGTTTATATAGGGGAACTACACTGTTAGCAGTAACTTGGTATGCATGTATTTCATGTTAGCTTAGCTTCTTAGCCTGAGCTAGTGTAAGCATTGGGTTGAAAGGTCATGTGTTGTGAGCATGCGCGGTCTGTCCTGGAGACAGTGTTGCCAACTTGGCGATTTTCTCGTTAAATTTGGCGGCTTTCCAAACCCTCCGGCTACTTATTTGTGTCAAAAGTGACTAACGACTAATCTAACGATTTATAATGGTGTTATTAGGGACTTTTCTGGTGTTTGGAGACTCACGTATTGTTCTGCAGTTAATGAGCCCCGCCTCCCTCCCATAGTACTCACAGGCGCTCAGACTGACAGTTGCCTGGCCGCAGCAGAGCTGCTGCTGCAGTCAGAGCAGAGAGGAGACAACCACACTCCCCCGCGTCGAGACGGCAAATGAATTGCACATGTGCCAACTGCCAAGCCGTCCTGGTTTTGAGCGGGATTTAAATGTAAATGTTTCTTCACTCACTTTCACACTATAATAAATAACTGCCTTTGCTTTGCTTTGACTTACACAGCCTCAGTCACTCAATCACCTCGTCCACTGTGTGTGTGCCTCTCTGTGACAAGCTAAACATCATGATGCTTTCCTGGAGAAGTCCAGAATTTGATCCTTGAAGGGTTGGGAACGTTTTTTGTACTCCCCTCTACCATGCTCTCTCCTACAGCCGCCATTACATGATATGCAAATTAGGCGATGACGTCATTTAGCGACTTCTGGCGACTTTCCGGACAGCCAATAGCTACTTTCCTTACTATGGAGTTTGCAACATTGCCTGGAGAGAGAGAGACAGATGGTGGTGTGACTCAACAAGAATAAACGGAGGCGCTATCTGGGACGCTCCAAAAAGTACTAAGTTCCTGAGTTATTGTTACACAGAAGTATCTTTGAAGCCGTAACACCTCGGACGTTACATTGGTGGCAGCGGTATTGGAGTGTGTTTGATCTGCTCTTGGATTATTATTTTCTGTGGACAATTACTGGACTTTCTGGTCGGCTCTGCTGGCTAGCTGTGCTAACGGTGCTAGCGTCATGTTTCGGAGGAATGAAGAGTGATGGCGATATGGAAGACGATTATAACGGATGTACTGCTTCTTGGACTGGTTCTGTGAGTAATGATATTAAAGTGGAGCTGCCGCCGATGTTTAGGGGTGACGGCCAGAGGCAGTTCGCTACGTGGATAAGACAGTTTGAAGCCGCTGTTCGTGCTCAGACGAGGGGTGCTAGGGGCATGAGCTACGCAGCTACCTTGCTGAACATTCTACCTACCAGACTGGACGGTGCAGCTTTCCTGCTGTGGGACAGCTTGCCGGCAGATGTGCAGTGTGATTACGAACGTGTGAAGGAGAAGCTGGCGGAGGCTTTTGGCCAGAGACAGTTCCTGCTTTATTTCCAGACGTGTGTATCTGCACGGCCCCGCCAGGTGAACGAGTGCTTGGAGGTGTATGCGGCGGACATTTCCAGACTCGTGGCTGAGGCTTTTCCCGATTATGACCGCGTTGCAGTAAATGGTGAGAAATTCAGACGTTTTTTGGCTGGCCTTGATCCTGCACTTCAAGCAAAATGCCATGAACAGGGGGCGACTGATATGGAGGAGGCGTTGATAATTGCTGGGCGCTGTGAGCGGGCCAGGCAGGCAATGGGGTTGAGCACGCCTGGTTTGCCCTACTGTCCTCCGCATCCTGCTGTTGTTGCATCGCTAAATTCACCATCGGCTGGTGGTTTCGACTGTAATGCTAATACCACGGATAAGCTCATAAATGTGGTTGAACGCCTCACCTTGAAGGTGGACAACTTACAGACTGAGGTGAAAGACTTGAGAGCACATAGCCGTGGAGCTGAGAATGGCAGAGGGAGCTCCGCCTTGACCTGGGATCGTCAGAGAGTGCACCGGCGTGCCTGCCACTGTGACTGTGGCGGGTTTGGTTGCAGATCTACCACCGAGGATTCCCACAGGGACGACCGCAGCAGGGGCCGTTCTCCTCAGCGCAGACCGCAGGATGGTTTTAGTGCCAGGGAATGGTCTCCACGTGAGCGGGGAACCCGAGACACCTCTGCGGACTTCTCACCGCAACGACCAGGCAGCGATGTCCCGCAAGGACCACACAGCGCTGGGGAACGTCAGCCAAGGCGTGGAGTGAGGTTTTTGTCTCCCTCTCGGCGGTCACCATCTCCATCATTGCACAGACGGCTGCAGGGAAACTTCCAGTGACTGGCATCAAGACCCAGATGCCGGTTTCACCACTACAGGGTCAAATGGACTATTCTGCTGGGAAAGCGCCTGCTCGTGCATTGGACTCTTGTTCTGTGGGTGAGTCTAAGCCCACAGCCTATGTTAGAGGACTTGTTGAGGGTGTTGATGTAACTGTTTTGATTGACTCTGGGTCCAATGTTTCACTTATTTCTGAGGACTTCAGAATGTCCATGTCTGCCTTACGTAAACGTGTGCTAAATACCCAGTACACTTTTTCACGCACAGTAAATGGTCAATTGTTGGACACTCTGGGTACTGTGACTCTTCCCATACAGTTGGGGGGCAAACATTGGGAGCAGGCTGTACATGTAGTGCGAGGGGCAACACAAGCTATTCTGTTTGATTTCATGTTGCAGGCTCGAGCTGTTATGGATGTTGGTCGTGGTCTGCTTCACCTGGGGGATGTTGATATTCCTCTCATGCATGCCACAGATTTCATACCAGAATGTTGTAACATCTCTAAAGGTCTGTTGATGCTATTATTCCCCCTTTCAGTGAAATGATTGTTCCAGTTAATGTGGATATTCCCCGTACTGCTGGTCTGCCCATTGACTCTTTCTTAGGCTACCTGGAGCCTGAGGTGCGTGATAATGTGGGACTTGTGATTGCACGTACGGTTGCACCTGTGAAGAATGGATGCACTGTGGCCAGGCTGCTCAACCCGACAGAGAAGGAGTTAAAGCTGCACCCCGGCTCCCATGTAGGTGTGTTCCACCATGTTAAGGACTGTGAGCTACTCACCCCCTCTGAGGTTTTCCCCTCTCAGCAGGGGGCTACGCCTCTGCCGGATGTGGCTGGCTTCCCGTTGTCTGCTGAACAGAGACTGCAGCTGCAGGCCTTGATGGGGAAACACCAAGGGGTGTTCGGCTCTGGGAAGGGCAGAACAGGAAACACCGGTCTGATCACACACCGCATACAGACAGGTGATAATTCCCCGGTCAAGCGCCGGGCCTACCGTACTTCGCCAGAAAAACGGAAGGAGATAGGCAGACAGGTTCAGCGCCTGTTGGAGGATGACATAATTGTAGAGAGTTGTAGCCCGTGGTCCGCCCCAGTGGTTCTCGTCAGGAAAAATAACAACACATGGCGATTCTGCGTGGATTACAGGGGACTCAACTCTGTGACAATAAAGGATTCTCATCCACTGCCACGGGTGGATGACACATTGGACGCATTGGCGGGGGCCTCCTGGTTCAGCACCTTGGATTTTTCTGACGGTTACTGGCAGGTGGAAGTGGCTGAGGAGGACCGCGAAAAGACAGCATTCACCACTGGCCAGGGTCTATACCAGTTCAAATCCATGCCTATGGGTCTGACCAATGCACCCGCTACCTTCCAGAGGGTTATGGAGCTGGTGTTAAGGGGGCTGCCATGGCACATCTGCATGGTGTATCTTGACGATATACTGATTTACAGTAGTTCGTTTGAGGCCCACATGTCTGCTTTGGAGGAGGTCTTCATTCGGATTGGGGCAGCTGGGCTTAGATTGAACGCAAGGAAGTGCCATCTTGCCCGTGATCACGTGGTATTCCTTGGTCACGTCATCTCCGCCGGGGGGCTTCGTCCTGACCCCCGTAACACAGATAAGGTGAAGACTTGGCCAGTTCCACGGTCTGCAACAGAGGTGCGTGCTTTTCTGGGTCTCTGCTCTTATTATAGGACGTTTGTGAGGAGTTTTGCCCAGCGTGCTGCCCCCCTCAACCATCTGACGGGAAAGGATGTCCCTTTTCAGTGGACGGCGGATTGCCAGGAGGCATTTGAGTTTTTGCGGGATGGTCTTTGTGCCGAACCTATCATGTGTCACCCGGACTTCACCAAGAGTTTCGTGCTGTGTACAGATGCTTCACAGATTGCTGTGGGGGCTGTGCTGTCACAAGAAGTGGATGGCCTGGAGAGAGTGGTGGCCTACGCTAGTCGCTCCCTCACAGCAGCTGAACGGCGTTGGTCTACCTACGACAGGGAGCTGTGGGCGATAGTGTGGGCAGTGCGTAATTTCAGGCATTACTTGGGTCTTCTCCCCTTCACAATTATTACAGATCACCAACCTTTGGTGGGTGTGCGACGACTTCAGGTTGACAATGACAGGACGGGGCGTCGTAGCCGTTGGGCTCTGGAGCTGGACCCATACGACTGGGTGATTGTGCACAAGATTGGGGCCAAACACACAAATGCAGATGCCCTTTCACGCAGGCCTGACACCCCTGAAGCTTTGGAGAATTCAGGCAGTCTGGATGCCACATCCCTTGAGTACAATTATCCCTGGTGCTGGGGACAGTGGTCCTAGTGATGTGTGTGCTGTGGGGACTCCTGCCACGACCCAAGCCCAGGGACCGATTTCAGGCCCTCCTTCTCCTGACTCAGGGTCTTCAGTGGACCAGACCCTAATCTTCACTCTGTCGCATGATGGCTCCGGTATTAGGGAGCTCCAGCAAAAGGATGCAGACATCAGACAAGTTTTGGCCTGGCTGGAGCATGGCCAACGGCCCCCTAGATGGAGGTTAAAAGATGCTAGTCGGGGTGTGAAGAGACTTTGGCATGAGTTTCCCCGGCTGACTTTTGTGGAGGGACTTTTATGTAGAGTTGTTTGGCTGTCTGAGGCAGGGCAGTCTACTCAGGTTGTTGTTCCTGCTGTCTTAGTTCCAGAGGTCCTGGGACACTTGCATGGTGCTCCACTGACTGCTCACCTGGCGTATGAACGCGTTTTGGCACGCGCAAGAAGTGTGTGCTATTGGCCTTCCATGCACAGTGACATTCGATCATGGTGTGACCAATGTTATGCCTGTCAGAGAAGGAAGTCCCCGGTGCCTAAACACCATGCCCCCATGAGAACTTCGCATGCAGTTAGACCTTTCCAGCGTGTGGCGGCTGACATACTGGAGTTGCCGGTCACATCAAAAGGCAACCGGTATGTGTTGGTTGTTGAGGACTATTTCACAAAATTTGTAAATCTGTATGCCATCCCCGATCAAAAAGCCCCCACGGTCGCAGAGTGTCTCTTCCAGAACTACCTCTTGGAGCATGGGGTAATGGAAACTCTGCACACTGATATGGGCAGACAGTTCGAATCAGATGTTGTGATTCATTTGTGCGGCATGTTAGGTGTGAAGAAGACGCACACCACGCCTTACAATCCAAAGTCTGATGGCATGGTAGAGAGGTTTAATAGGACACTTATCGATCAGTTGGCGAAATCTCTTCTATCATGTGAGGGGGAGTGGGACTCTTTTATGTCACAGGTTGCGTTTGCGTATAATACCAGTGTACATTCCAGCACAGGCTTCACGCTGTATTTTCTCACGCATGGCAGGGAGGCCAGGACTCCTGTGGATGTTTTACTGAGTTCAAAGCGGGATGATCTGGGGATGTCCCCGGGAAGACTTTGCTAGTTCCCTTCTCAGACGCTTGGACGCGGCGTTTGATCAGACAATGGATAACAATTTTGCTGCAAGCAGCAAACAGAAGTCGTATTATGACGCCAGAGTGAGGCATGTCCCATATGAAGTCGGGGATTTGGTGTGGTTAAATGATCCCACTGAGAGCCGCCGTAAACTGGCTCCCCACTGGAAGGGGCCATATCTGGTGCAGAGGCGAATGGATAGGGGTGATGAAGTGGGGGTCACGTACCAACTAAGTAGCCCGTTTGGGGATGAAGCCTCTCTCCAAACTGTCCATTATGATACAACCTGCCGGTAGCCTTTCCCTTGGAGGGACAATCAAGGTCTCTCTTAAACCTTTCTCAGCCTCTTCCGTTGCAAGATGCAGTCTCCCCACAGAGCTCTGGATGCTTGAGGTTTTCCGATGGGGAAAGTGACAGTGATCTTGGGCCGGGTTCTGGAGCTGGTGATTCCCCTGAGCTCGAACAAGCCGCACCGACGGTGTCCCGGGCTGGGAGGTTAGCGCGGCCTCCTGTCCGCTTTATGGACTTTGTTATGGGCTGAGTGACTGGTGTTTACATGCTTGTGTGCTTCTTTTCTCCTGTGTATTCTATGCTGCATAATTGTGTTTCTTTTTCATGTTTCAAGTGTGCAGGACAGGGGAATAGGTTATGTCATACCAAGTTGATGTTTTATTTGGGCTGTGGATGTGTATTGTTTTTATTCAAAGATTTATTTATTTTTTTCTTCAAATGTACGTCATGCGTACATGTATTGTTCTGCAGGGTATTGTGTAGTTTTGTTAAGTTTTTTGGGGGGGTTTTCGTGGTTGTATTGTTTTTTTAATGTTTTGTTGTGTTCTCGCCATGTGTCTGGAAATGGGGACATTTCTTTCAGTAAGGGGGGATGCATGTAAGCATTGGGTTGAGAGGTCATGTGTTGTGAGCATGCGCGGTCTGTCCTGGAGAGAGAGAGAGAGATGGTGGTGTGACTCGACAAGAATAAACAGAGGCGCTATCTGGGACGCTCCAAAAAGTACTAGGTTCCTGAGTTATTGTTACACAGAAGTATCTTTGAAGCCTTAACACCTCGGACGTTACACTAGCTCTGTTTACTTCCAGTTCGGAGGCAGCAGGTCCCGCCTCGGCTCCGCCTCTTTGCCCTTATTTGGAGCAGGCGGGATTAGACTCCGACGTCACAGTCGAGCCGTGAGTGGCCGACACCGCCTACTAAGGGCTTCACGGCAACGCTTCAGAATCCTATGGGTGACGTCACGGACACTACGTCCATTTAAATATACAGTCTATGGCTCTACCCCACAGTTTGCCACTTGGTATCAATCTATATACAGTATATGGTATCAATACATTAGTTTTGACTAACACTGGACTAACAGTGGGCACTGTCCTGCCCAATCACCGTTGAGTTATTTCAAATGTATCATTTTTCAACTGTCCATCAAATGTCCCAACTGCCATTTCACCTCTGGCTGCTGTGGAGGATGGGTGTCAGCGGAGGAGAGTCTAACTCTAGGTAAGTTACAGAAACAAAACGTTTTTAACAAAGTGAGCAGATATATTGTCATAATGTGAGCAAGCTAGGGGTCTAAATACATATTTTTGAACTTAAATAAATATGTTTTGCCAATGTTGAACAGCTAACTATTGTTTGAGTTTAGCTGCCTGGATGACAATTATTTTCCTTTAAGCCGTTCTTCTTTTTTTATTATATTTATTGTATCTTAACTTAATGTAGCTTACACTCTTTTCTGTGACCATCATTCTTCAATCGGCATTATATTGATAGCATTAGCAGCTATATGTTTAATGCTATCTAGCTACTTTGGCTAGGTTTCATTGTTCGGCGAGAAAGTGCGAGTGAGAAGACCGACAGAGGCTGCGTTGATATACAGTCTCTTACAGTGCAAATACGTAACTTACTCGCACTAAAGTTATTAGTAGTACGTGTACACTACAGTTTACCTGTTTCTGACTAAAACATCAGCCACTACTCTATACCTGCAAATATTATATTGTGTAGAAGGGAGATTTCATATCTGCCTCTTGTCGCTAGGCAACTTGTGTATGTGAGATGCAGCGTCACGCACGGCACGTCAGGCCTTCCCAGAGCCCTAGAGATACTAAAGAGGCTTCTCAATACTCAAATGTCCCCTCCTCGGTTCCCCTCCTCGAGACTTAGACCCGCCCACAGGAGATGCGAGCGGAGGACCGAGGAGGGGAACCGAGGAGAGAGGAAGGGAAGCAGCAGACGTTTAAAGAAATGAGAACTCCTCTCCTCTGAGCGGTCATTTTAAAGAGACGTCCGTTCATTATTACGTGGCAACAGCTGCATCAGCTGTCGAGTGTTTTGTCATAGCGCTGTATCTCTGTTAGATCAGCTGAACATTGTTCCCCCACATATTTACTTTGAATTCATTGAGAGTGCAGTATAATGAGACAATAACAGGCTACAGATGCGGACACACACACACACACACACACACACACACACACACACACACACACACACACACACACACACACACACACACACACACACACACACACACACACACACACACACACACACACACACACACACACACGCACACACACACACACAAATATATTTATATAAATATATACAATTTAAAGTATGAGAGCACTCTCATAATAACGTAACACAATCAGAGACTGGATATATCCCCCCCTCTCTCTGGTCGCTGAAATGGGGAATTGAAATTACGGGCCAAAAGTTGTATTTACAAGTAAGTAAGTAAGTAGGCCTAAGTAATTAAAAGTAAGCAGAGGTCACCAAACCAACTGAGACCCGTCTGTCCGCCGCATTTACGCACTGTACAACACACACCTACACACTGTACCACACACACCTACAGCTCCTAAAGCATAAGCCGTTGTGTATTTTATTATGTGAAGCAATGGTCTTAGAAAAATATCGACTCTTTGTTTTTAGATATCTCCTAAACTAAAGCAAATAAAGAGAGTAGGCCTGTTATACTGAGTGATATATATTATACACACTGCTCTGCTTTCTGCATGGACCGTACAGCTGTTCTCTCTGGAAACATCGCGACGCGATGAAAGCAGTTTCTAAAATAATATCCAGGGGATGCATGCATAGCTGTCATTGGCTGAGATAAGTCCGGCCGTGCGCCACGCCTCCACCGTTCCCGGAAATGCATCCGTGGAGGATCCGTGGAGGAACCATCAGTGTATCCTCGGTTAGAGCTCCTCCAGAGAGCCTCCTCGACGCTCGATCCTCGGTGTGCATTTAGAGAAATGAGATGTCCTTCAAAATGGCGCGCTGAAATTCATTTCCGGGTCACTACCGGAGGACCGAGGATTCGAGGAGGGGAAATTTGAGTATTGAGAAGCCTCTTAAGAGTTACGACACTCCCATAATGACGGCGCCTACTTCCGGGGTATGGACATCGAAATAGTTCAAAATATTGTCATTTGGGCGTTGGACCTCATTCACTTACATTACGGCGCGTCGATTAGTTCCAGAGGTAAGTTGCTGAAATATCGAACTCTTTTGAATTGTCAACTGTCTATATTGTATCAGAGGCCCTTTATGATGCTTATACTGGTCTTCATTTGTATATGCACAGCGTAATTATCTATATTTTATCTTGGTTGTTACAACCAATTTTGCTAGCATTGCCTGCTAGTTATCTAGCGCGACTTCGTCAGCTTTGAAGGTAAGATTTCAGTAATGAATCGCTCGCAGCTTATATATCAATGATGCTGGGTAACTAACAAGCAGGATTTAGATTGATTATGTGTTTTTATTGTTATTTTGGTTTTGATCTGCTGAACCTGACCGTGTCAGCCATCCTTAGTCGGCTTTTTCTGTATGATATGACTTAAATGCTAGCACTAGTAGAAATGAGGTGGCGTTTGTGATAAATACTTCATTGAATTTTGGGATAAACTAACATTTCATTGTGTGACATGTTGACTGTACTTAGTTTTTTTTTTACTGTTCCGTGTTAACTCATCTGTACTGTACAACTAGCCTAGTGCTACTTTTTAATGCTTGATGGCATGCTAGGATAGATTCCTTTGTATTGTAATATACACACTAGTTTAATGATTGTTCTTCAAAGGTATTATTCAGTCTTAAAAAAATAATAGCCTACTGAATAGGCTACTCTACAGCAGTGAATGAAGGATGAGCCTAAAACATGTTCATGCATCTAAAGTGTTTATTTTTAACAAAATAAACACTTTTTCAAAAATAATTAGCACTTTTTTTAATTCAGCCTCATATGTCAGCCATGGCTGTTGCTGCTGCTGCTGGAGGAGGCTGCTGCTGCCGGAGGGTGCTGCTGCTGGAGGAGGGTGCTGCTGCTGGAGGGTGCTGCTGCTGAAGGAGGCTGCTGCTGAAGGAGGCTGCTGCTGAAGGAGGCTGGTGCTGGCAACGGACCTGCAGGTGATGACTGCTGAAAGAAGAGGAGGCTGCTGACGGTGGACCGGGAATGGAGATGCCAAGTACATCGATGGCAACGAGTAAGGTGTTTGGCAGTGGCCTAGATGTTATGACCTTCGGTGCAGAGGTCTGTTGGGTCTTCTTTGCCTTCTTACTCTGACTCTTGCTGCCAAGATACCCTTTATGTTTATCCTTCCTCTCAGCCCTGATGCACTTTGATGCAATCCTTAACCTCAGCCTGATGTATGTTGAGAGGATTTTTTTCTTCAGGTCATGGCATGAGGGAAGGTTGCTGTCCAGCAACATGGCTTCTTGTTCCAGCTGTGACACTGCATTTGAGGACTCCATGAGGGAATCGCTCGTCCTCACACGGAACAGCTGCTCCATGTTCTGAACAAGGGTGAAAACCTCATCAGATGGACGGTAATCTGGCTCTAATTTGGTCTGTGTTGAAGATTTGTTTAAACTTTAGATTAATTAAATTGTGTTTTTTTTTAAAATGCCGAATGAATCCTTTTCCGGTTTACCAGAGCCCTCTCTGCTCTCTTTCTTAGTAATCTCTCCCTTCTCAGTTGCCTCATTAGATCCTCCACGTGAGCCCGGTCACAACTGGCCCTTGGCAGTCTGGTCCCTGGAGCACCTGACCCTGGCAAACTGGCCTCTTCATAGCTGACCCCTGACTGACTAGCCCCTGGCACACTGATCTTTGGTAAGGTGTCCCCCCCCACAATTGTTGTTCGCACAATTATGCTTCTGTTTTTCACTTTTTGGTGTCCATTGTTCAGCCACTGTATTGGTAAGCAACAGTTTGTTTTGGCCAAAATGTGTTATTCACACTCCTGACTCCAGTTTGATGTGCTGCATTCTCCTCTGAGTGGTCCTGATTTCAGGCAGAGGTCATGGCTTGGAAGGTTTTATATCCTGTAGTGCCTCAACAGAACCTAATATGAATTGCTTTATTGTCTCGTCGCTGGATCACCTCCCCCTGGCAAAGTGGCCTCGTCATTTTTATTTGTATTGTTGACAAACCTGTTTTTGTTGCTCTGTTGAACCATGGTTCAACAGGAGCTTCTGTAAATAGTTTTGTAAATAGTTTGAATCTTTATCATAGTAATCATTTTCAGTCTCCCACTCTCTCAATTTAATTTATCGTTTCTTTGCCCCACCATATGTTTTGTTGTCCAAGGGCACTATTTTGGTCTGTGTTGAAGATTGTTTTACACTTTAGATCAGGGGTCTCCAACCTTTCTTCATCAGAGAGCTACTTTGAAAAAATGAAAGTGGCCAAGAGCTACTTGCATCACATCGCTTACTTATTCACATAGCCCTTATCAGTTGAATTAAGCTATACTTTTGTACACGTACGAAATTGCAATACCTAAAGCTTATCACAAATCTTAACTTCACATCAAGGTCCAAGAAAACGAAAATGTCTCACATATTATTATGGCCCACATAGTAAGTAAGTCACTGAAAATTCACATAAATGTCCTTAATCACCACCTGACAAGCATTGTATGCACTTATGGTCAAATAAGTGCATTCACTCTTTTTTACAGTTAGTGAGATGAATGGCAGTGCATGGAGTCCACCATAGAGGTGTATGCTGGAGTGTACCCACTTACCAACATAGCCTGCTTGTGCTACCACACTTTCCCCTCAAAATATCGTTAAATAACGAAACTTGTAAAAAGTGCCAATCCATACAAAGTGTAACCACATCATGTAAATATGAAAGCAATCTTTAAAAAATAACAGCGTTGGTTTAATCTATGACTATTTTGAGCATGTTCGTGCTGTTTTTGCCATAGAGAAGCATTGCTACGGAAGTGCGTTTGGAACTATCCCGGCATACATAAACCCTGTGACCGGCTGGCGGCGACATCAAAGAGTGTCGTAACTCTTATCTCTCTAGGGCTCTGGCCGGCGGGCTTTCCTTCCGACCAATCAAATCGTTGGGAGGGAAGGCCGGCGGAATTTCCTTAGAGGTTTCTCGATACTCAAATTTCCCCTCCTCGACTCCTATCCTCGACTTCACTCCTCGAGACTTGGTGCCGCCGACAGGAGATGCGAGCGGAGGACTGAGGAGGGGAACCGAGGAGAGAGGAGTGGAAGCAGCAGGTGGTTAGAGAAATGAGAACTCCTCTCCTCTCAGCGGTCATTTTAAAGATACGTCCATTAATGATGACAGGAGGCACAGCAGCCCTCTGTCTGATGGACAGATGTGTTCATGATGACTTATATATTTACTTTTAATTCATTCACAGTGCGGTATAATGAGACAATAACAGGCTACAGATTCGGACATATACACACACATATATTTATATAAATATATACAATTTCAGAATCAAACAAGTATGACAGCACTCTCATAATAACGTAACACAATCAGAGACTGGATATATCCCCCCCCCCACCCCTCTCTCTGGTCGCTGAAATGGGGAATTGAAATTACAGGCCAAAAGTTGTACAAGTATTAAAAGTAAGCACAGGACACCAAACCAACTGAGACGCGTCTGTCCGCCGCATCTACGCACTGTACAACACACACCTACACCACACTGTACCACACACACACCTACACACTGTACCACACACACACCTACACACTGTACCACACACACCTACTACTCCTAAAGCATAATCAGGCTACAGCCGTTGTGTATTTTATATTGTGAAGCACTAAATGGTCTTAGAAAAATATCGACTCTTTGTTTGTAGATATCTACTAAACTAAAGCAAATAAAGAGAGTAGGCCTGTTCTACTGAGTGATTTATATTTTACACACTGCTCTGCTTTCTGCACGGACCTCACAGCTGTTCTCACTGTAAACATCGCGTTGCGATGGAAGCAGTTACTAATATAATATCGAAGGGATGCATGCAGAGCTGTCATTGGCTGAGATAAGTCCGGCCGTGCGTCACGCCTCCACCGTTCCCAGAAATGCATCCGTGGAGGAGCCGTGGAAGATGCATCAGTGTCTCCTCGGTTAGAGCTCCTCCAGAGAGCCTCCTCGATGCTCGGTCCTCGAAGTGCATTCAGAGAAATGAGATGTCCTTCAACATGGCGCGCTGAAATTCATTTCCGGGTCACTACCGGAGGACCGAGGAGTCGAGGAGGGGAAATTTGAGTATTGAGAAACCTCTCTTGACATGTCCCTGACACAGCGGACTGCAGGGCTGCAGTCGAATAGTCCGTTTAGCTTAGGAACCTTCCTAACGGAGTGAAATGACCCGGAAGTCCCACAGTGGCAGCCATGATAAGTGCCGTTCAAATTCTCTAAATGAAAGGAAAGGAGGTTTCAAACTTCCTTTATAACCTCCTTTAGCTTAGGAACCACTGGACCTCCCTCACGAGAGGAGAGGAGAAAATGCTGCCCCACAATGCCTTGTAGCCGCAGCATTTGTGTCACACAACAGTCGGCCGTTCACGGAAACAAACGATTATGACGGAGAAATTATATCATGAAAGTTACGGTGCTTATTAAGCTTTTTAAAACGTATGTGGTAAGTTGCCAAAGTGCTTTGTTTTGAACGTTCATCAGTATTATAATCAAAAAGAGAAATATGAACGTTAGTTTTTACTGAAATTATCAAATAAAGTCAACATTTCACTGAGCTGTGTGGGGTTGTTCAACTTTTAAAAGATGTTTGAATGGTGATATACACAGTGATAGATGTTAAGGACTAACGTTTATAATAAATACATTTGTATTGATTTTAAGATATTTTCATACAATCATACGTATTGGGATCATTTGTATTAATGTGGACCGGAGGGAGAGGGGGCATAAGTTTCACTTTCCTTTTTTATTTCAATTCCAACTTTGGTCATGAAGAATATGTTTCTCTGTTGTCCACGTTCATAAAGCATAAAGCAACAGCATCAGAGCACGGTGCAGAGTCTCTAGATGAGTTTACAGGAGTCCCTCATTCTTATTGAACATCCATGTTGTAGTCCGCTGTATAGAAAACTGTAGTTTCCATAGTTTCCCCACAGCAGCAGACGCACAAAATGACGTCCGCTGGCGCATCATAAACACGTCGGATAGTGAAAGTGCATTTGGATTCTCTAAAGTACCGCAGGCTCTTCTCCTAAGTCCTTTTGAATTCTCCTATCCACTATCCCTTAACCCGTGACGTTTTACTCAGAGGTCAAGAAATAGGAGATAGGGTTAGAACTCAGGAGCTGATTTTTAAACTATCCGACCGCAACCCGGGTGTAGTATAGAGCAGGGGTTCCCAAACTTAGCCATGCCAAGGACCCCATATAGTATTATCCTCTAGCGGGGACCCCCCTGTTGCAATTTTTTTTAAATGATGTGTCCAAGTGCCTCCCGATGGAACATGCCGTGCGTTGCCACTACATTTGGGGCCTTCTGCCTGATCAAAGCTGTCACTCCGCTTTTTTTGCCTGTCATAGCCCCACTGCCCCATCTGAACACACACCCACACAACAAGACCAGTCAAGTCCATTTGAGATGATGTACTCATCTAAAACTTGGAAAATGTCTCTTCCTGTGGTCCTACCTTCCAGTGCTTTGCAAAATAATATTTTCTCAACAAAGTTGTCTTCTGAAATAAATCTGCTGTATGCAAGCAATTCTGCGACATTTGCTACATCCGTGCTCTCATCCAGCTGCAGAGCGAAATATTCACTAGCTCTCACTTGCTCCAAAAGCTGGGCAGATACTCAGTTTCACTCTCAGAAGCGGCAGCTCGATTCTGATTGGCTTGAAGGGCGGTCGTGTGATTCAAAAACAAAAAATATTAAAAGATTGGCATCAAAGGCAAGCGGCAAACTCTGGGGAAGAGCCGGGACGCCAATTCGGAAGTGCCACACACTGCAGTTCATATATTGGCCGATAGGGACTGGCTGTAGAAAGGAGCAATTTCCATAGACCCCCATGTTAAAATGCCCAACTTTACAGCAGAAAAAAACATGTTTCTACCCATGGATGCAATACATATTATTATGAATATAGTTAGGTTCCACCTTCATGATTATGGATCTGTGAGTCAATTGTTTTCTAACACGACCCTTTTATTTATATTAGGTCTTAACATTTGTGCATAAATTAGGGCGTGGTCACATTGAGTGACGGCTCTGTCAAGTGACTGCTGCTGCTAGCTTCTCGTCTCTCTGCTAGCTGCTCCGTGAAGCTACAGGGACTCAGCCTGCTCAGTTCATCCAGGGAACACAACTTGAAGCCGGCCGTGGTTGTTTGTTCTTCATGCTTATATATTGGCCTATTGTGACTCGCTCTGCGGTTAAAATAGACGGTGCATGCATGCAGTTTTGCGGTAAGTGAAAATCGAGTACTTATTTATGTGTTAATGATTTTAATCGGCTACGTAATGAATGTTAAGGCTTGGTTTAGTGTGTAAGCGAGTGGTAGCTACATTGGTGCTAACGATGCTAATCGTAGCCTACAAGTTAAAATCATAGACTGTATATATAAAGGTTAAAACGAAAGAGACAAGTGTTAAGCGTTAAGTGGGATAATACTGTAGAACAAACGGCTTCTGTTTGAGGTTGATAAAATAAGGTCATCCTTGTAACTTAGAGAGATATTTTATTATGTAGGTAGTGTTAGAGATTTGGAGGGATAACTGGTCCGCTTTTCAAATCTCCGCGCGTTCCTATGAAGCTGGTTATAATACAGGAAGGAATCCATATCTACAAAGTAACCGTTAACAATAATCTACTTTAATGGCAATATGACAATGCAATACAATCATTACAATACAACATGATATATTACAGTTATATTGTAATGCTTAAGGAGTAATACCGGCTTACTCCTGCACTCGTTCGCATACTGCAGAGCTACTTTCACCCGAGGGCAGCATGTGAAGAAGAGAGCGAACGCCAGGGATCCACCGGATATATACCAGAGTAAGAAGGAGGGGTTTGGTGTTAGGTCAGCTGGTCATCTCTTCAGGTCATCTCATTGGGAGACGCAACGCTGGCCAGCAGGAAACCAAACAGGCTCACTTTCCAACAAAAGGTCTCAAGGCCTGCATACCTACACCTCCCCCACAGAGCAATAAAACCCTGTTTACTCCAACCAGCCCAGAATGTTTATAGCCATTTGTAGTCCTTACATTTATGAAAGGATAAAACAGAGAAATCAATATAAAACACAAACACAGGTATTGTTTGAACAGTATTCACTTAACTGCTACTATTGATAAGCACCAGAGAAACCCAAGGGACCTCTCTTAATATCACAAACACGGTAGCTAGATCTAAGTTGAATGCAAATCAGGACATGCTCTCACCTTCCCCCATCTTCCTTTGTCCTCAAAAACACATGTCAACAGGCCCCATATCCAGATCACAGTTTTACCCAAATTATTCTCATTTTAAGCTTATCCATAGTTTGCTAACATGAATAAATACAAATATAACTCTACAAATCCCCCTTTTTATCTCCTTCTCCAGAGATAAACTTAGACAAGGCATTTTGAAATATACCCACTGTCATTCTTTTCTACTGTGTCCGTAAATCCATCCGAAGCTGGTATTTTAGAGTACTTGAAACCTTCATGGAGACAGAACACCACTTTCCATTGCAGTGAAGGAACCATGAGGGGGTAGCTGAGTGCTAGAATCATCACCCCCCCCCCCCCCCCCCCCTCGGAGGAATAGCCCACAAGGACAGCTAATAGGGAGGGGGAGATGCAGCTTGCCCTTCACGGGTGGAACTGATCAGAGCGAAGTAGACTCCTCTGCTGCCTCGACAAGTTCCCTGTGCCGTCCTGGCTTGCCGTGTCTTTGTCTCCCCAAATCCGCTGACAGCAGCTTCTGGGCTGCCTGCTAGAGAGATGTCTTCCTCCTCCTCGTCCTCCGGCCCGCTGATGGCGGCTTCCGGGTCGATGCTGTAGAGATGTCTCCAGGGTCCTGCTCCTCCAGTCTGCTGCTTCCGAGTAGTCCACGTCTGCCAGGGCCACGTCCGTCCTGATGTCGTCCCCTGGTCCTAGTAGGTGGTTTCCCCGCCACACACTGGCTCCCGTGGTACGAGCTGTCCCCCTTTTCTCCCAGGCAGACGGCATTAGAGGTCCGCTGGGTCACTCGGTCGGGGTCGGAGAGCCTGGGGTTGAGCCACTTTGTCCTGATGACTTTCAGCCAGACGAACTCTGCTGTCGGCCTCGTGCTTCTCGGGTCCCCCTTTTGGCGCCAGCGACCTGTGTGGAGAAATCTGATACAACTCCCTCAAGCCTACGCTCAGCTGTTTTGACCCACTTGGAGCCTGTTGGTGGGGTGTCTTGAAACAACAGCCGTCTGTGAACAGGTTTTCCAAATTAATTGTAGCCCTCCTATCTGCCAGTGCAGCTTCAGAATCGTAATACTTGGATTGTGCCAACTAAATAAGAACCCCAACATCTTTAGGTAAACTAAATAACATATTTCAATAGCTCTGAATTTCTGACAAGCATCCGTGTTTATTTTTAAATGAAATCCTATTTAAAATCAAAATATAATATGAACTGCTAATGTTTCTGGTAAAGAAACACACTAATGTTATGGATTAAAGTATATGGCTTTTACTTCTTTACCAGGCTAGTTACATGATGTTGTCTAAATTAAATTCTGTCTCAATACACTACTATGTTTTAGCTTTAACTGTAATATGTTCTTTCTACATTTCAAACCTCAGTTACTAATGTCTGTTAAAATATTACAAAATTGTTTCATTATCACAGGTCAACTTCTTCGGTTTCACAGTAGCCCCTTGGCCACTGATTCTGTGTTACCTGTTATAATTCAAATCAATATTTAGAAACATCTCAACATTCATCAAACAGTATCTTATCCCCAGATATGGAGCAGGTTAATTACATTCAATGCTCAGTTTGAACATCTGGGTTGGGGCGGAAGGTTTCTGTCAATCCTTAAAAGAAAAATTTAAATTGTGAATTTTACAGCCATGTTGACATTTATACATTATACTCACTCCCCCTTTTACACATGAAATCATGTGTAACAAAAGCCTGTAATGGGAGGGGAACAAAAACTGTCAGGTAATTGGTTAGGGACATAACGAACATCATCATCATTATTTCCACAGTGAACACTTCAGTGAAAAGAAGTGTTCCTCTCCGTCCTTCAGGCCTAAAAGAAACAGAATCTTCAGATTTGAGTTTGACATTTGCAAACCGCCAACTCATGTGAGAGGAAAATATCACATGTGCGGTTTCCCCTTTTTGTGGAATTTTTAGGAAACCTCTCGTTTCCCTTGGAGCTCCAAAATAATATGTTAGTCCAAAAACATGCTTGGTTAGTTATTGTTTTAGAATCATGCAGTTACACTGATCACATGCCGGCATTCATTCACACTCACACTGTCTGGTTGTCATGTCAAGTTTGGTCAGGTTCACCCCAGAGTCAGTCATCCACAGTGCCTTGTCAAGTGACACTGTCGGTCAGGGTCAAAGGTCAGTTGGTCTCCGTCTTTTTTGGCCATGTGTCGTGCTCTGCAGAGACTTTGACATTTCAGCATAGGCCAGTATCCGTTGTCTACAAAAATATGTCACGATTTCAACTATAAACTTGTGTACATAACTATTATCTTGAGTCAAAACATTACTAGGATCTGTGTCGCTCTGCATTTCATAGCTCATTATAATTCTGGTCTACTTAAAAAACAATGTTAAAGTCTTTTAGCAGTGTGTGGAACCTTGGGTGTCCGAACATGCAACAATTACTCCCTCCTTTATCAAGGATTTAAAACCGAAGTCTGGTAATAACTATGCCACAATGGTGAAATCAACACTTTAGATTGGAATTTAATATGTGGCTTGGCACTAGCCATTAATACAAACAAAGATTTGTCCTATAGAGTGGTTCCTAACCAATGAGATCACTACTTTATTCACACGTGAATACAAATGTCTTAAAGAATGAATTGTTAACATGATGAAAATATTGAAGAATATGGTTCTACTCTGTCAGTGTGTTTTAGGATGATTATCATTTTACTTTAATAGTTTCCTCTTTACTGCTATTTTTAATTTACCAAATGATTAATAAATCTTTCTGTCTCTACGTATTTATGAAGTTAATTCAAGTTATTTAAATGTGCGTTTCGTGAATAAGTGTGTTTATGTGTAACTCACTCATTCCCGTTCTCCTTTCCTCCTCCCCTGGTTTTCTCAAGCCGTGACCCCGGCCTCCTCACTTCTAATCGACCCTGCCAACTCCTCTGATTCTGTCTTCTCTTCAGTCCATCAGCTGTTGAATCCATCCGCTGTAACTTTTGTAGGCCGCCATTGGCCCAGTCACATCTGCAGCCCCATCATGCCACTGTTGTTGCACTCCTCCTTTACAGTCTCTCTGCTGTTTTTATGGAGGGCGGATTCTGCTCTCATGTCTATTGTGCCAAATCTCGCGGCGCAGTTTGGAACTTCATGTCCTGTTTGAGGGACCGATGAGAGTTTGCCTCTTTGTCAGCATGCTGGTTTGGTTCTGGATGCCACAGGTGGAGATAGTTCTGGCTGCAGTCTTGATGTAGTCTTGTTGTTGTTGTTGTTGGTTCAGCTCTGGTTCTCTGTCTGTACGATGGAGAAGGAGGAGTCTCCTGTTGGGTTAGGTCTTTTTGTCTGCTTGGAGGGTCGGGATCAAAGCCTTTCTAACTCAGAGGGGGAGTCCAGGTCTCGGTACACATTACCTATAAGAAGTCTAGCCCACTGATGTTAAATAAATCCAACCCTTTCCACTCTGTCTCTTTCTAATCATACTATCTGTCTTAGTTGTTAAATGCCATGTAAACAACATAATTAATGTCTACTTATGATATTACAAAAACTCACTCCAAAAATTGTTTCATCCATTGTTACATATTTACCCAACACAACTCTGAAATACTTACATGTTTCCAGCATCACATATTCCACACACTATGAAAGAACATCTCCATATGTTCTCTCATTTTAAATCCCACTGTTACTTCGAACAATAGTAAACCTGCAGAGCACACCAATCGGATCACAGTAATGAAATTTGAATCAAGTGTAGGCCTATGTCTTCTTTCTGAAAATTTATTTATATTGTCTACATTTGCAAACAGTTCGAGTGTAAAATGTGTTTTGCACAATGTATTTACACTCTACAGATTCTTGAGTTTACTCATCTCCTGGTGCTGTCGTTGTAAAAAATGTTCAATCCCTTATTGTTTTTGTACCAGTTTACCAAAATCAGTTATAATTAATATACTGGGAACGTGCTTCCCGTCTTCAATACCGGCCAGCAATGTAATGATCAAACTCTAAGCTCGCATAAGTTTCAAGGGTGTGATACCCCCTTTCAGCCACTAGATGGCAGCAGCAGAAGTTTCAAGGGTGTGATACCCCCTTTCAGCCACTAGATGGCAGCAGCAGAAGTTTCAAGGGTGTGATACCCCCTTTCAGCCACTAGATGGCAGCAGCAGAAGTTTCCAGACAAAGGGAAACGCTCTACCTTGGTTTAATATATAACAGACCTCTGGCTTTAAGCTTTTAGCATTGGTCTGTTATTTAAACCCCAGTTTTAAACGGCGACTCGATCTGATCTATCGAGTTTCCAGGTGTTGTCGTGCAGGAATCAAACCTCGCATAACAAACTGCACCATCTCTACGCCACTCAGGAATAATCTACCTGCAGATCCACGCCAAACTGCTCTATTTTACGTCACGCAGGACTTTCGTCTACCTGTCGATCAACGTTTACGTTTTGTATATAACTTTCCTAACATAGTAAAATATGCATTGTATAGTCCATTTAAACTATAAAAACACTGTGAAACGCCTACAGACAATCCTAAAGTTTTAGCGTATCCAATTACAGACAGGCGACTTTCATCGTCTGCTTACCTTATTTGCAAAGTTGCAGAGTCCTGCTGATTGTCTGAGATGTTTGAAAGCGTCTGAATTCTTCCTCAGCTTCGTTATCTCTAGACGTCAGAGTCACCATTTTGTTAGAGATTTGGAGGGATAACTGGTCCGCTTTTCAAATCTCCGCGCGTTCCTATGAAGCTGGTTATAATACAGGAAGGAATCCATATCTACAAAGTAACCGTTAACAATAATCTACTTTAATGGCAATATGACAATGCAATACAATCATTACAATACAACATGATATATTACAGTTATATTGTAATGCTTAAGGAGTAATACCGGCTTACTCCTGCACTCGTTCGCATACTGCAGAGCTACTTTCACCCGAGGGCAGCATGTGAAGAAGAGGCCGAACGCCAGGGATCCACCGGATATATACCAGAGTAAGAAGGAGGGGTTTGGTGTTAGGTCAGCTGGTCATCTCTTCAGGTCATCTCATTGGGAGACGCAACGCTGGCCAGCAGGAAACCAAACAGGCTCACTTTCCAACAAAAGGTCTCAAGGCCTGCATACCTACACCTCCCCCACAGAGCAATGAAACCCTGTTTACTCCAACCAGCCCAGAATGTTTATAGCCATTTGTAGTCCTTACATTTATGAAAGGATAAAACAGAGAAATCAATATAAAACACAAACACAGGTATTGTTTGAACAGTATTCACTTAACTGCTACTATTGATAAGCACCAGAGAAACCCAAGGGACCTCTCTTAATATCACAAACACGGTAGCTAGATCTAAGTTGAATGCAAATCAGGACATGCTCTCACCTTCCCCCATCTTCCTTTGTCCTCAAAAACACATGTCAACAGGCCCCATATCCAGATCACAGTTTTACCCAAATTATTCTCATTTTAAGCTTATCCATAGTTTGCTAACATGAATAAATACAAATATAACTCTACAGTAGGAACTGTATGCATCGCTAAGGTTAATTTAAATTGGCTATGCTCAAGTATGTAGACAAGCTAACGTCGAAGTAGTGTATGTGATTACTTAGATATTACAATATGGTTGGTTGAGCTGGAGTTCATTATTGAGCTTACACGTTAACGTCACAGTCATCTGAAGAACGAACCCAAACCTTGTTGTTTTTATTAATTGCATTACCAAATGGGTATCAAATAAACAGTAAGCATTGGTAACACAACTTCCAAAGTTACAGTAAAATAAAAAAGACCCTGACTCGGACAATACACAATCCAACATGTTCAACAGAAGATAATCAGTTATATTGTTTGTACACATGGTACTTTACATATATATCTGTTTGTTTAAGGTGTCCAGGTGATGCAGACAGGCTGGACCAGAGAGTGAGAGACAGAACTGGACTCCTCACAGCAGTGAACTTCAGCTCATGTACAAAGACTCTTTTTTTCATACTGAACAAAGAATCAAGAAAGATATTGGTTTAAATGAATGAAGTATTGACTTTAATACACTGATATGTATTCCATTAAACAATACTAAATACTAGATCACCTACACATCAGTTAAGTTGAGGGTTTTTTCCATGCAAAAAGTTACATTTTTAGATATTTAGCAATATGACTTTGTCAGCTGTCTAATTTAATGTATTGAAGGCAAATATATTTAACACATAGTGAGAACTGCTACTATTTATCTCTCAATATTGTCTGTAAAAAACGTGGTAAAAGTTATTCTTTCAGTGAGACAACAGAGCAAGCTTCTACAGTTGCACTACGTTTTGATAGTGTGCAACTCGATTTTGACAGGATAACAACTGGTGACTTCTAGAATTATGTGAGTAACATTATGTCTTTAGACTTCTCTGTTTCAGTGTGTGTACTCTGTATAAATGCTATGTAGTTGATCTGACTAAAATTGTGATTTTAAATCTCAAAACCGCTACAGTATCTGTCAGGCAGAAACTTGGGACAAGTAATTTGACTGAAACCTTAAAACTGAACTAACTGACTGCTAGGGTTAACTTTGATTTAAACATTTGTAGAATACTAAGAGCTTTATTGAGTAGGTGTAACTGTATTAAGGGTTAAACTCATAACCTTATAACTTAGGGTTTAATGTAATTGTAAAACCATTGGGCCACTGAAAAGATACAATAACAACTCAGGAGGGAGCCAGTCTAGATTTCCTTTTGAGGGCCACCAGCTGCAGAGAGTTAACTAAGGCCCCACAGCTGTGAGAACTCAGCAATCAGGTGTCCATTTTAGGTAGCACTTTCCTGGAGCGTCAGACAGACGAAGACTGCCAAAGACAATAGAGTCCTGCGGGAGTAAGACTGACAAAGACAATAGAGTCCTGCGGGAGTAAGACTGACAAAGACAATAGAGTCCTGCGGGAGTCACGAGGGTGGCAAAGAGGAGGCAAATCCTACTTTGATTGAGCTAAGTATCGGTGATGTTTTATTTGGTTGTTTAGCCCCTCATGCTATAATCATGTGTATTTTCTCCATTCCTGTTTATGTGTCTTCTCGCAATTATCACTGGCCCCGTGTATCTCGTAATCGATATAACCGGCCTGCTCTCGTCTATCCCACATGCTCCACTGACATCCAACATCTAGTTTCAGGCGGCCTGTGGAACTGCCAGTCAGCTGTTCCTAAGGCTGACTTCATCTCTGGCTATGCCTCCCTGCAGTCTCTGGATGTCCTTGCTCTCACTGAGACCTGGATTACTCCATCCAACACATCCACCCCAGCAGCTCTCTACACCGCATATTCCTTCTCCCATACACCCAGACTAGGGCTGAACGATATACCGTGTCATGACGATAACCGCGGTATGCGCATGCGCGGTATTCGCGCGGTTTTATTCATTTAAAAAAATATATATGCTAACGCACTTTAGCACAGAATTAAAAATAAACATACCCTATTACTTATCAGATTAAAGCTGAGACTCCACAGATTATTTAAGTATAGTATCTAAGCGATCCGATCTCGCAACAGGGGAAGCAAACACAGACATCACAACACGTACCTTTTACGGAGCTTTTACGGGAGATCGTCTCACCGTAGCTGTCAATCTGATCAAAAGACGTGTTCAATGGCATTAAAACGAGAAAGAAAAAACGCGGCTGAATCGGTTGATCCATAGGTTGATAATGTATCTGTGGCTTTGAAGCAATTGTTTATAATCCATAATTCCATTTTTATGTAAAAATCGGATCACAAAAGTTAGCTGCTAATGGTAGCCAGCTCGGTGGTATGCAGCTTCCGGTTTTGGCTACGCGTCGTCACTCTCACTCCTTATTTGTTCATGTGTTGGTGTGTGTAGAACTTCCCCTGATATTTGACCTTTTAAGACAGATTTAGCACCAAAAAAACCCTCTTTTGGGGCCATTTGGGTGGATTTTCCATATCTCTGGCCCACCTTGCTGGATTTTGACATGTGACATCTCTTTCTGACCGTCAGAGCCAATAGAATCGAAGGGAAATCACACAGTCCTTATTTGGTAATGTGTGTGTGAGAGACTTCCGCATATCCAAGACCGGAAGCAGCAGCCACTCTGGTGGCTACCATTAGCAGCTAACATTTGCTCTGCGATATTTACATACAAATGGAATTATGGATTATAAATTAAATAATTTTGTTATACAGAGACGTTAAAAACCTATGGATTAACCGATTCAGCCGCGTTTTTTCTTTCTCGTTTTAATGTCATTGAACACGTCTTTTGATCAGATTGACAGCTACGGTGAGACATCTCCCCTCGAAGCTACGTAAAGGTACGTGTTGTGATGTCTGTGTTTGCTTCCCCTGTCCGAGTTCAGATCACTCAGTGATGATACTATATACCTAAATAATCTGTGGAACCTCAGCTTTAATCGGATATCTTGTAAGTGCAGCTACGATAAGTAATAATAAGGGTACTTTTATCTTGAGTTCTGTGCCAAAGTGCGTTAGCATTTTTTGCTATGGGGTCATTTAGATGCTTCTTATGAGACTTGTGTTTTGTTTTGGTATAAAATGGTTTGTATCGTCAGTTAGCTGAGATTATTTCCGTTAATCTGGTATAACACATTAATAGGTTCTTAAATATTACGATCCCCTGAGACACTGTCGTGAAAAAAAAAAGTAAAGTACCCGCCGGGACTTTGGGGCTTAACAGGTTAAAAAAAATGCAATATATACCGCAGGGGGGGAAAAAACCGCGATGTCAGTTTTTTTCAATACCGTGCAGCCCTAACCCAGACCCTCTGGCAGAGGAAGTGGCACTGGTCTCCTGCTCTCTCCCAAATGGAGCTTTTCCCTCTTCAAGCTACCTTCACTCCTTCCACCTTTGAATTCCATGCCGTCACAGTAACCCATCCTATACAATTAACCATTGTTGTTCTCTACCGTCCACCAGGCGCCTTGGGGGACTTCTTGGAGGAATTAGATAATCTCCTCTCACACATCCCTGAAACTGGCCCTCCCGCTGTACTTCTCGGAGACTTCAACCTCCAGACAGGGAAGATAGACGAACTAACATCTCTGTTAACCGCCTTTGCTTTCTCACTGTCTCCATCCCCACCAACTCATAAAGCTGGTAATATCCTTGATCTCATATTCTCAAGGAACTGCACTACTTCTAACCTCTCTGTAAACCCGCTCCACACATCCGATCACGTCTTCATTTCATTCTCTCTACCCCTTTCCAAACATAACAAACTAATCTCTTCTCATCCTGCACCTGTCCGCCGTAACCTTCGTTCCCTCTCTACCTTTGCCTCATCGGTGCTCTCAGCCCTCCCTTCCTCTGACTCCTTCCAACTCCTACATCCAAACTCTGCTGCAGAAACTCTCCTCTCTACTCTTTCATCCTCTCTGGACTCTCTCTGTCCTCTCACATCTCGGCAGGCTCGTCAGTCCCCTCCTGCTCCCTGGCTAAATGACGCACTGCGTACTAATAGAACCGTACTTCGGGCAGCTTAGCGGAAACGGTGGAAATCCAAACACCCTGACGACCTCCTAACCTATCAGGCTCTCCTCTCCTCTTTCTCTGCTTCGATCTCTCAGGCAAAAAGCACTTTCTTTCAAGATAAGATCCAATCTTCCTATTCCAATCCCAAAAAACTATTTTCCATCTTCTCCTCCCTCCTGGACCACCCCAAAGCCCCTTCCCCCTCCTCCCTTCTGTCAAGCGACTTTGTTAACCACCAAAAAAGGTTGATGATATTCACTCTTCTTTTTCTGACTCACCTTTACTCACCACTGGGTCACCAGACCCTCCCTTCACCCACACACTAACCTCCTTTTCCCCTCTCTCTCCAAGTGAGGTTCTTACCCTCATTACCTCTGCCCCGCCCTACCACCTGTCCTCTGGACCCTATCCCTTCAAACCTCCTTCAGACTATCGCTCCTGATATTCTACCGTTTCTCACCCATTTCATCAACACTTCTCTAACTTCTGGTCACTTTCCAAACAGTCTCAAGGAGGCAAGAGTAAACCCTCTCCTAAAGAAACCCACTCTCAACCCGTCTGATGTTATAAACTACAGGCCTGTCTCTCTCCTCCCGTTCCTGTCTAAAACACTTGAACGCGCTGTCTTTAAACAACTCTCCTGTTATCTCCATCAGAACAACCTTCTGGATCCGCACCAGTCTGGTTTCAAGGCAGGTCACTCCACAGATACTGCCCTCCTTGCTGTCACTGAGGAACTGCACACTGCTAAAGCAGCCTACCTCTCCTCTGTCATCATTCTTTTGGACCTGTCTGCTGCATCCGACACGGTGAATCATCAGATCCTCCTTCGCACTCTCCAAGAACTTGGAGTTTCAGGCTCTGCACTTTCCCTCATCACCTCATACCTCAAAGACCGCACCTACAGGGTTACTTGGAGAGGGTCGGAGTCCGACCCTTGTCAATTAACTACAGGGGTCCCTCAGGGCTCTGTTCTTGGTCCCCTCCTCTTCTCCCTGTACACAAACTCGCTCGGATCAGTCATTAGCCCGCATGGTTTTTCATACCACTGCTACGCTGACGACACCCAATTAATTCTGTCCTTTCCCCGCTCAGAGACCCAGGTCGTCGCACGCATCTCTGCTTGTCTAGCTGACATCTCTCAGTGGATGTCTGCTCATCACCTCAAGCTCAACCTTGACAAGACTGAACTTCTTTTCCTTCCGGGAAAATATTGTCCCACTCTTGAGCTAACAATCAACATCGGCACCTCTGTTGTTTCCCCGACTCAGACTGCAAGGAATCTGGGTGTGATCCTAGATAACAAACTGTCCTTCACTGCAAACATCGCTGCTACAACCCGCTGCTGCAGATACACGCTTTACAACATCAGGAGGATACGTCCCCAGCTGACCCAGAAAGCGACGCAGGTTCTGGTCCAGGCTCTCGTCATCTCACGCCTAGACTAGCCATCAGTGGACTGGAGGATCAGAACCCTGGAGACATCCTTACAGCAGACGACCCGGGAGGCATCATCAGCGGGCCGGAGAAGGAGGATCGGGAAGACATCTCTCCAGCATCGACCCGGAAGCCGCCATCAGCGGGCCGGAGGAGGAGGAGGAGGAGGAGGAATACATCTCTCAAGCAGGCAGCCCAGAAGCCGCCGTCAGCGGATCGGGGGGACAAAGACACGGCAAGCCAGGACAGCACAGGGGACTTGTCGAGGCAGCAGAGGAGTCTACTTCTCTCTGATCAGTTCAACCCGTGAAGGGAAAGCCGCATCTCCCCCCCTCAGGTTACACCTCTCATGGTTCCTTCACTGCCATGGAAAGTGGTGTTCTGTCTCCATGAAGGTTTCAAGTACTCTAAATCCCAGCTTCGGATGGATTTATACAATGTTTGGGGGACGGACACAGTGGAAAAGAACGACAGTGGGTATGTTTCAAAATGCCTTGTTTAAGTTTATCTCTGGAGAAAGAGATAAAAAGGGGGAATTGTGGAAATTGATGTAAAGTATTATGGCAAAAAGTTCAATACAGCGTAATTCTGGTATATTCATTTTTATGTCACCTGATATATGGGATGTTAGGTATTAGTTAGTGAGAGAAATGTATGTGCGTTCATTTCAAGACTCCTAAAAGAGCAGGAGACGATTGGGTCACACACAATTAGAGAGACAATGGTCCTTCTGATTCTGGGTGAGCTGGCTTCGGGTGGATGGAAGTTCAGAGAGGGCCTGGAGGTATGAAGACAGTTAAGCTTTGTTGGATAGCTGGTCCTGAGGAGGTCATGAGATGATGACTGTTAAATTTCCATAGCCAAGACCGGAAGCAGCAGCCACTCTAGTGGCTACCATTAGCAGATAATTTTTGCTCTGCAATTTTTACATAAAAATGGAATTATGGATTATAAATGAAATAATTGTGTTATACAGAGACGTTAAAAACCTATGGATTAACCGATTCAGCCGCGTTTTTCTCGTTGTAATGCCATTGAACAAGTATTTTGATCAGATTGACAGCTACGGTGAGACATCTCCCCTAGAAGCTACGTAAAGGTACGTGTTGTGATGTCTGTGTTTGCTTCCCCTGTCCGAGTTCAGATCACTCAGTGATGATACTATATACCTAAATAATCTGTGGAACCTCAGCTTTAATCGGATATCATGAATTGTGCAGCTACGATAAGTAATAAGGATACTTTTATCTTGAGTTCTGTGCCAAAGTGCGTCAGCATTTTTCGCTCAGGGGTCATTTAGATGCTACTTATGAAACTTGTGTTTTGTTTTGGTAAAAATGGTTTGTATCGTCAGTTAGCTGAGATTATTTCCGTTAATCTGGTATAACACAATAATAGGTTCTTAAATATTAAGATCCCCTGAGACACAGTGTCGTGAAAAAAAAAGTAAAGTATCCACCGGGACTTTGGGGCTTAACAGGTTAAAAAAAATATACCGCAGGGCGGGTGGAAATCGCGATGTCAGTTTTTTTCAATATCGTGCAGCCCTAATACACACACATACACTGACATATATATATATATACAGTTGCAAGAAAAAGTATGTGAACCCTTTGGATTCTCCACACATAGCGTTGTGTGTTCCTTCCAAACAACTCAACTTAGGTTTCATCTGTCCACAGAATATTTTGCCAGTAGTGCTGTGGAACATCCAGGTGCTCTTTTGCAAACTTCAAACGTGCAGTAATGTTTTTTCTGGACAGCAGTGGCTTCCTCCGTGGTGTCCTCCCATGAACTCCATTCTTGTTCAGTGTTTTACGTATCGTAGATTCGTCAACAGAGATGTTAGCATGTGCCAGAGATTTCTTTAAGTCTCTAGCTGACACTCTAGGATTCTTCTTCACCTCATTGAGCATTCTGCGCTGTGCTCTTGCAGTCATCTTTACAGGACGGCCACTCCTAGGGAGAGTAGCAACAGTGCTGAACTTTCTCCATTCATAGACAATTTGTCTTGCCTGATGAACATCAAGGCTTTCAGAGATACTTTTGTAACCCTTTCCAGCTTTATGCAAGTCAACAATTCTTAATCGTAGGTCTTCTGAGAGCTCTTTTGTGCGAGGCATGGTTCACATCTGGCAATGCTTCTTAAGAATAGCAAATTCAAAACTGGTGTGTATTTTTTATAGGGCAGGGCAGCTTTAACCAACACCTCCAATCTTGTCTCATTGATTGCACTCCAGGTTGGCTGACTCCTGACTCCAATTAGCTCTTGAAGAAGTCTTTAGCCTAGGGGTTCACATACTTTTTCCACCCTGCACTGTGAATGTTTACATGGTGTGTTCAATAAAAACATGAAAACATGTCATTGTTTGTGTGGTATTAGTTTAAGCAGACTGTGTTTGTCTATTGTTGTGACTTAGATGAAGATCAGAACACATTTTATGACCAACTTATGCAGAAATCCAGGTCATTCCAAAGGGTTCACATATTTTTTCTTGCAACTGTATATGTACACATACATATGCACACCTACATACTCACACATAAACACATAGTCAAACACATTCCCTATCCCTGTACCTCGAGAAAATAATTTCTCTGTATTTCCTCTTGAACTGGTTAATGTCTGGACATCGCTTTAGCTCCACATTCACACATTAATGACTTGTCATAGCTGATGTGTGGCTCAGTTTACTCTGTGAAAGATGGACAAGTAGCAGGGAGTATGTACATTGTCATTGGTAGATAGGAACTACAATTTTCAGTTGAGGGTTCACAAAGTAGAATGAAGTCACCGAGACACAGCGTGGTCTCTGTCACTACCCGATCCGTACTGCGCATGTGCGAGATGGTCCGCCATATTGGAGAACTCCGGACGGCAACCCAAGATGGACACTTGACACAGTCGCTTTTGGCAAAGCTCAAAAAGAAAACTCGAGAGAGATGAGTTATTGTTATTACAACGTGACTTCACTATTATTTAACAACTCTTTTATTTGTGGTTAAGTACATTGTCAGAATAAGTGAGAAGTGGATTTAACTTCTGTTAGACAGCTATCATACTGAATAAATATTTACTGTGAATGTATGCAAAAATGTATGGCATATAGCTGTCTAACCGACTGTACTACACTTATCTATGTCTTCTGTGACTGTATTAAAATCACCACCTAATATCATTTTATAACCCACTGTTAATAGCTCTCTAAGTTTTCTGAATAATTGTAACTTATTTTTTGCCTCAGGGGCAGTATAAATATTAATAAGTCGATATTTTTCATTTTTATAAAAACAATCCACCATAAGCAGCCTTCCTGGGATTATGTCCCTTCTTCTAATAATAGTGATGTCTTTTTCTTTGAAGAAAATGCCAACTCCGTCAGCTCTACTCTCTCCGATGGATATACTTTTGCCTTTATGCCACCGTTTACACACATCATCAACATCACTGGTAGTATTCAGTCTAAGTTCCTGCGTAAAGAGGAAGTCATAATTAGTGTCTAATAAATATTTAATTTTCCTCTCTCGAAAGTCTTTAGACTGAACACCTCGTACATTCCAGGTAGCGACATTTAAGAAGCTCATATTGGTTTATAAAATGAATCACTATGATGTATCTACATTAGCCGGTTTTTCATTTTGGTTCAAGTTTCTACTTGCATGTCTCTTTTTTGAGACCTCAGACGGGGCTTCCCCCTCAGCCTCACTCGGGGGTTCTGGAAATTCCGGAGTTGGTGAAAAAGACCTCGAGTTGCTCTCAGGGGGCGAGTAGAGGGGCATGCTGACTCGCTGACCAGCTGTAAGGCTGTCAGGGCTGGAGTCAGATCCTGGGCTTTCGCTCACACTCTCATAATATTTCTCATCTTCAATCTCACTCTCAGAGCTGTACTCGCTCTCTACATCACTATCAATAGTTAATCTACCCTCACCTGACTGGGATGGAGAATCGTCTTCAGGAGTTGAAGGCTGTTGATCTTCAGGGAGAGGGAGATCCTTGCTGGCAGGACGACGACCAGGCTGCTGCTGGGCTGCTGGGTTAGGACCAGGACGACGATCAGGCTGCTGCTGGGATGAAGGACGAGGACCAGGCTGCTGCTGGGCTGAAGGACAAGGACCAGGCTGCTGCTGGGCTGAAGGACGAGGACCAGGCTGCTGCTGGGTGGCTGGAGGGAGTCCAGGACCAGGTTTCTGCTGGGCTACATGACGAGGACCAGGGCCAGGCTGCTGCTGGGCTGCAGGACGAGGACCAGGGCCAGGCTGCTGCTGGGCTGCAGGACGAGGACCAGGGCCAGGCGGCTGCTGGGCTGCTGCTGCTTCTGGGTGGCTGAAGGAGGACCAGGCTGCTGCTGGGTTTTTGCCTTGTTTACATAAGAAGATGGGCAGTTGAAGAAGGTGCAATCTTTACACACAGGTTGCAGAGACTGTCTGAATTGCAATCTTTAGCCTTGTGGCCCAGTTCATTGCATCTCCAACATTTCACTGTGGTGCATTTTCTGACCTGATGGTCAGCTGAGTTGCAGATGAAACAGGTGACGGGTTGCCCTGGATAAATTATTCTCCCATTATAGGGGCTGAGAGATATCGAATTTGGGAGATTTTGGATCTCACCATCACTGTTTCTGTTCATCTTCATTTTGTATTTTCTCACTCCATACCATATCCCAAATGTATCTATTGGTTTGTATTTGCTGATTATATCTCCATATCTCTTCAAATAGGTCTCAACATCATGGTCTGGAATACGGCCAGTCCAGAATTGAACAATGATGTTTGAGATATCTATTTGAATGGAAGATTCGAAAGTCCAGTCTTTCCACTTGGGATCTGAGGTTTTAGTTGCGAGAACATCAAGGAAACGTCTCAGAGGAGCTTCTAGCAAAAAGCAAAGTTCAAACTCCTTTCTGTTTGGCAGTGCAATGAAGGAATACACATCATTTGTATTGATCCAGCAGGTATCAAATAATAGTGATTCTCCAACATATTCACGACTTGGGGGTTCTCCTGAGCCTGTGAAGTTCAGGCGAACCCAAAACTGTCCAAATGTTGAAGCAAAAGATGGCACGCTTCCAGGAAGAGACATTTTCTTATATATATATTTTGTATTTTTTTTTCACCCTTTTTCACCTCCTTCCTTTCCTCTTCCAATCTGTTGAGATATAACATACAGACATGTTTAGTGTATGACTCCATGTATTACTGTACCATATATTGTTTATATAAGTAGCTGCGACTACTAACTGTGTTCATTGGTTAGGGCTCTACCACATGATTGTGATGTCACTACCTGGGGTATAAGACCGTTGGAAGTCACGCCCCTTCTCTCTCTGTCCTCAACTTTTGAGATGTGTGCCTATAATAAATAACGCCGTGATGAATGGCTAAACTTGAACTGCTGAGATTATTCACCTTTCTGCTGCAGGAGACAAAAGGTTTAAGTCTAAATCTGCTAACACAATCATTTTCGAGTCTGTTGGAACAGGTCGTTCAGAACGAATCATCAAACCGTCAACTATAGGCCTACTTAGAATAATGTTTACATTTTCTATCAGATTATTCTTCGATATTTAAGAAGAAAATTCCTCCTTTCCCTCTTCCTCTCATTTCCGGGTATCGCTATGTCGGCTCGTTCAAATGTCCTCCTTTTCCCCTTCCAGACATTTTTGACAAGTTGACTCCGACTAGCGACAGATTTTAAATCGTGTATAAATATGTTTATACTGTATATATATATTTATATGCACGTTTATATATATTTGTATTCCTCTGGATTGTAGGAAACGGAAAATGAAAGATTGACAATAAAGTTGATGTGATGGTTTATAGACTGCTTGGAAACCCAGATAAAAGCTTTGAGATTTCATAGTTTATAGAATATAATCACAAATAAGGAACATACACTTATCCTCTCTTCAACACTATATAATAGAGGCACATGTTTGATGAAGGAAAGCTCTCTGGATAGAAGTGTGTGGCTCTTAAAAGAGCCTTTGGTGTTTATTGAAGCGGGGTCAGGGTCTTCACTTCTTGGCGGTCTTCTTGAGCAGCAGCACAGCCTGGATGTTGGGCAGCACGCCTCCCTGAGCGATGGTCACTCCTCCCAGCAGCTTGTGCAGCTCCTCGTCGTTGCGGACGGCGAGCTGCAGGTGGCGGGGGATGATCCGGGTCTTCTTGTTGTCCCGGGCGGCGTTTCCAGCCAGCTCCAGGATCTCAGCGGTCAGGTACTCCAGCACAGCGGCCAGGTACACCGGGGCCCTTTCTCATTTAATCAAATCCCCCTCCTCGACTCCACGGTCCTCCGGTAGTGACCCGGAAATGAATTTTAGCGCGCCATGTTGAAGGACATCTCATTTCTCTAAATGCACTTCGAGGACATGGATGTATAATAAGAACTGGATACAGCGTGGGAGGCGGGGCCTCATTCATTCCTATGAGAGTTGCTCATTAGCGCATGATGATAAAATGGCCCAACTTTTGAGAGAGTGAAACGTCACAGATTACCCGGCATGCCTGAGAAGTACCCGTATGTGCACTCAAAGCGCATGCGCAACTTTAACCAAAATGCTCGTTCACATCAAGCACGTCAATTTGCGTACACGTAACACCGTGCGTTCATGACATCATGGTAATGTTCTGTTATTATGATGTATTTGATATTAACGAGGCGGCAGTTAGCAGCTAGCGGCTAGCTAGTAATTACGCTAATGTACACATCAATCGTTATGTACTTATATTACGCTGTAACAGGATCTTGTGATATCCAACAGAGCTTCATTTAGCATGAAATAATGATTGCACTATATATATATATATATATATATATATATATACAGTGCAATAACCTTGCTAGTGCAATACGAAGCTACAGGGACGTTAATAACGTCGGTAATATTAACTTTATTTAATACAACATTTACGGTACAAGATTTAATCATACAGCCCATGTATAGTATGATAATGAATTACAGCAAACATGTGCAATATATCCATTATTACAGCTCCGTGGGATGGCAGTGAGACGATATGGGTCCTTTCTTATTGTGCATCCATGGGTAAAGATAAACGCAACTCACATTGGTTTCTCAAACAGCATCTCTGTAAACTACGTGTATTCACTGAATTTCACTCTCTGCCTTTAACGGCTCGTTATACCTCCAGCCCCCACCCTCCCTGTGAGCACAGTGTGCTCTGATTGGTCGGGACCATGCTGAACACGTAACATGAACGTGCCGGTGGCGCGGTCCCGTGGGTTAGATGCGCGTTCATAATGCAGAGGGAAATAACTCTCAGAATAACGTTATTAGCACATTTTTACAACGTGAGGAACGAATGTTTTTAATAAGGGCTATACAAGTGTTCATACTGGGTAGTTTATTTAGTTTAAAAAAAATTATCCAACTATTTACAGACCACTCTTTCCCCATGTAAGTCAATGGGAAAAAGTGTTTCCGGGCCTGGCAACCAAACGGAAGTGTAGTACCGCCGTTTGGCCACCACGAATATTTTCATCTGAGTCCGGCGCACTTCCTGTGGGCTTGTTCGAGGATCGAGCGTCGATCGTCGAGGAGGCTCTCTGGAGGAGCTATAGTCGAGGATACACCGATGGGTCCTCCACGGCTCCTTCGTGGAAGCATTTCCGGGAACAGAGATGTTTCAAAGAGTTGTGACGCACGGCCGGACTTATCTCAGCCAATGAGCATTGCAAAACTGGCCCCGGTAATGGTACAAATCTCAACCTGTCGTTCAATGGACAGCTTCCCCCTCCCATCTATGTATATACTCGCATTTTAGACTCTGTTACTAACTGTATATCTGTAGACTTGGTATGTCTTAAATGTCCGGTTAGGATGTATTAGAACGAAATCTAAAATGAAAATTGTAAATAAGCAATCTGTATGTAAAAAACCACCTGTATGTAAATTGTAAATAAGCCATCTGTATGTCAAATATGTCTTATATGTCTTAAATTATATGATGAATTGGAAATGGGGGACCCTGATGTAAACAAGACGAAAGTCTTTCTCTGGTCTGCATCCCCTTAACAATTGTATGTTTTGAGCTGTACGCTACTGTACCCAATATACAAGCTGTTAATAAACTTTTCAATCAATCAATCAATCAATGACAGCTCTGCATGCATCCCCTGGATATTATTTTATTAACAGCTGTGAGGTCCGTGCAGAAAGCAGAGCAGTGTGTAAAATATATATCACTCAGTATAACAGGCCTACATTACTCTCTGTATTTGCTGTAGTTTAGTAGATATCTACAAACAAAGAGTCGATATTTTTCTAAAACCATTTAGTGCTTCACATAATAAAATACACAACGGCTGTAGCCTGTTAGCTGTAGGTGCGTGTGGTAGAGTGTGTATGTGTGTGTGTGTGTGTGGTACAGTGTGTAGGTGTGTGTGTTGTACAGTGCGTAGATGCAGCGGACAGACAGGTCTCAGTTGGTTTGGTGTCCTCTGCTTACTTTTAATACTTGTAAATACAACTTTTGGCCCGTAATTTATTTCCCTCATTGTAGCGACCAGAGAGAGGGGGGGGGATATCCAGTCTCTGATAGTGTTACGTTATTACGAGAGTGCTCTGTTTGATTCTGAAATTGTATATATGTATATAAATATATGTGTGTATATATGTTTGTGTGTGTGTATGTGTGTCCCCGCATCTGTAGCCTGTTATTGTCTCATTACACCGCACTGTGAATGAATTAAAAGTAAATATATAAGTCATCATGAACACATCTGTCCATCAGACAGAGGGCTGCTGTGCCTCCTGTCATCATTAATGGACGTCTCTTTAAAATGACCGCTCAGAGGAGAGGAGTTCTCATTTCTCTAACCGCCTGCTGCTTCCCCTCCTCTCTCCTCGGCTCCTCGACTCCTCCATTCGCATCTCCTGTGAGCGGGACTAAGTCTCTAGGATAGGAGTCGAGGAGGGGAGTTAGAGAAATGAGAAAGGGCCCGGGGCTCCAGCACCGACGCGGTGGGCGTAGTTACCCTTCCTCAGATGCTTGTGGACACGGCCGACGGGGAACTGGAGCCCGGCCCGGGAGGAGCGGGTCTTAGCCTTGGCTCGGGCCTTTCCTCCGGTCTTCCTTTTTTTTTTTTTTTAATGACAATTTTATTTTACAGATTTTTATACAAAATAAAATCAACTCTTGAATTATTTCGTATTTCAACAAAAAATAAACTACCAAGCAGCATAGCCAATACTGCTATTAAAAATAGCTCCAACTTTATCAGCTTCAATACTAAGGTGATGAACAAATTGAAAAATACATAATTATAACAAATATAATTTATTAATAAATGAATACTTTTACATTTGTAGATGTTGACACTGCAAAAAGTATAATAATTTGTAATATTTGTATTCTTTCTATATCCCTAATAATCTTCAAAACGCTTTCTGGTTCTTTGAAGGCTCTATCCAGACTATCTTCTGGTTATTGTCTGCATCAATCCCTATTATGTCCTTGGGCAAGACACTTCACCTGAACTTGCTCCTGTGGGTATTGTCCACAGTATCTGACCATTGCATGTATCATATATGTGTAATGTGTGTATATGTAAAGCGCTTTGAGTCATTGATAAAGCGCTATAATAAATGTAAGGAATTATTATTATTATTATCTCTTACAACAACAAAAGACAACATCTTGTACATAACCGCAAGACTGTAACCTCTTCACATTCTGTTGAGATTGTGAGTCAATTACTAGCCATGTCTCACACATTGCTGTTTTGAATCATTACTATGTGGATGACAGTTGAACTGGATGATGTAACATGTATGCCATCTGCTGGAAAGAAGACGTATCGCTCTGTTGGCGTCGTTTGGACAACAAAAGCAGAGTGAAGCTCTCATTTCATAGACAACCTTTGAGTACAGACACCGTCCTGCAGAGAGCACACAGCCCAACAGCACGTTGTTGGTCTAGCGTAATTTTACAAAACGTTTGCATTAAGACACTAAGACTAGCTGGTCCATTGTAAAGGTCAGTCCACCTTAAATGAGCAGTGGTTCATCAACAGTCAGTGGTTAACGTATACATCAGAATGACAAAAACATGAAACATATTGTCCACAGACAGATTTCTCTCACGTGTGAACTGTCATAAGACTTATTCATTGTCCTCTCCATCGGCTTCTGTTTCCATGTGTTCAGCTGAGCTGCTGATTGGAGGCTCTGCCTCTCCGTTATTTTCATTAAGCCGTGAGGACTGAGGACCAACACACTTGTGCCTTTTGAAATGACCACGCCATCTAAATCTTTTGTCACAAACATTGCAGCTGTATATTTTCTCTCCTGTGTGGATTCTCATGTGATCCTTTACATTTCCACTCTGTGAAAAAGCTTTCTCACAAACTAAGCATTTGAATGCTTTCTCTCCTGTGTGGACTCTCATGTGTTTCTTTAAATTTCCACTATGTGAAAAAGCTTTCTCACAAACTGAGCATTTGAATGCTTTCTCTCCTGTGTGGATTCTCATGTGATCCTTTAAATTTCCACTCTGTGAAAAAGCTTTCTCACAAACTAAGCATTTGAATGCTTTCTCTCCTGTGTGGATTCTCATGTGATCCTTTAAATTTCCACTCTGTGAAAAAGCTTTCTCACAAACTGAGCATTTGAATGCTTTCTCTCCTGTGTGGACTCTCATGTGTTCCTTTAAATTTCCACTCTGTGAAAAAGCTTTCTCACAAACTAAGCATTTGAATGCCTTCTCTCCTGTGTGGACTCTCATGTGTGTCTTTAAACTTCCACTCTGTGAAAAAGCTTTTTCACAGACTGAGCATTTGAATACTCCCTCTCCTGTGTGGATTCTCATGTGTTCCTTTAAATGTATATTCTGTGAAAAAGCTTTCTTACAGACTGAGCATTTGAATGCTTTCTCTCCTGTGTGGATTCTCATGTGTTCCTTTAAATTTCCATTCTGTGAAAAAGCTTTCTCACAAACTGAGCATTTGAATGCTCTCTCTCCTGTGTGGATTCTCATGTGTTCCTTTACAGTTTTCTTCTGTGAAAAAGCTTTCTCACAAACTGAGCATTTGAATGCTTTCTCTCCTGTGTGGATTCTCATGTGTGTCTTTAAACTTCCACTCTGTGAAAAAGCTTTCTCACAGACTGAGCAGCTGTGTGCTCCCTCTCCTGTGTGGATTATCATGTGTTCCTTTAAATGTATATTCTGTGAAAAAGCTTTCTTACAGACTGAGCAGCGAAAGGGTTTCTCTCCTGTGTGGACTCTCATGTGTTTCTTTAAATTTCCACTCCGTGAAAAAGCTTTCTCACAGACTGAGCAGCGAAAGGGTTTCTCTCCTGTGTGGACTCTCATGTGTTGATCTAGTTGTTGTCTATATCTAAAAGCTTTCTGACAGACTGAGCAGCTGAATGGGTTCTTTCCAGCACTACGTCGGGGATCACTGACAGATTCTTGTCTATTTTTCAGTGAGTTTGAGCCTGAGGCAGGTTCTCTGGTCTCCTTCCAATCAGCACTGTCTTCAGTGTCAGGTTCAGAAGAGTCTTCAGTGTCTTCAGAAGAGTCTCCAGTGTGGTCCTCAGTCTTTGGTTGTAAACTGCTCTCTGGATCTGAGTTGCTGGCTGGTTCTGGTCCTCCACAGTCCTCTCCATCAGCTTCTGTTTCCATGTGTTCAGTTTGTCTTTGATGAGGCTGAGAGGACAGAGGTGTCTCTTCATCATCTTCACTCTTCACAGGGTCAGGAGTGAAAGTGGACTTGGTGATATCAGCCTCCTCCAGCTCCTGAAATTGCTCTCCCTCCTGTTCCTGCTTAATGTGTGGGGGGGGCTCTGGGTCCTCCTGGTCAGGGAGAGGCTCTTCTTTAACCACCACCAGCTGCTGGACATCTGCTCTGTGTATCGGAAGCTGAGGCTGTAAAACAGCGTCCAGTAGTTTCTGGAGTCTCTCGTTCTCCTCTTTAGAAAGAAACAGCTCCTCCTCGAGCTCTGCTATTGTTTGTTCAAACAGAGCAAATATCTCTTCATTAGCAGCAGTGAGTCGCTGCTTCTTCAACGACAGCAGCATCTGGACTTTACTCATGTTTCCTAGATCACCTTTCCCTGCAGACTCCGTTAAACACGCCGTTTCTCTCTCCGTCAAACTCTCAATCTGACTAGTGTTGCTAACGTGTTTCCAGCTAGCATGCTAAGCTAGCTCCTATAGTCCGAGGTAAACGCTCCAGAAAAAAGAGCACAGAGTCCATTCAGAGGTTTATCCAGACACACAGATGATGGATCAGTAGAACTGGAGCTCACACACACTTTCTCAGGAACACACAGAGAGAGAACCGTAGCGACGAGACGCCGCATGCAGGGCTCGAGTTATGTGTGAGCTCCGGTCTTGCCTCTTCCTGATATATTTGATTTCTCTGGTTTTTGCAGAGGAAAACAAGACACTTCTTTGGTGTTTTAGAGCATCGTCTGCTGCGCTTTTCAGTCTGTGGGACAGAAAACAGAGTTTGAGTTAGTTAACAGAGACTTTGAAAACCCAAAACCTTTTACACCTTACTATTCTCTGTTCTTTCAAGGGCAGGGTATAGAGGATATAAAAGAGTAAATAGTATATGCCACATAAAAGGGGTATACATCATGTAAGAGTTGGAAATATTAATATTAATTTAAGAACCACCCTTGGATGATGGTATGGTAGACTAAAAGCATTTGGAATCCAAACTACAACATATAATGAGTACCCTGTATCAAGATTGATGCAAAACAAGTGAAATATGACATTTTTAGATAGATTTAGCACAAAAAAACCACCTCCGGGGTCATTTGGGTGTATTTTCCTTATCTCTGGCCCCCCTTCTTCGATTTTGACATGTGACATCTCTTTCTGACCGTTAGAGCCAATATAATCGAAGGGAAATCTCCCCGCACACACTCATGTTAAAAAAAAGATGGCGCTTCGTATACCAGTTTTGCTCCAGAGTGAAGCTGTCTCTAGCTCTGACATTTCAAAACGGAAAAGCTGATTTATTGCTCATGGATTATCAGAAATCATTTCAAAGGGACACAGACACATTGGATTAACCTATGGATTAACTTCAGCATCGTTTTATCGTTTTAATGCCATTGAAGACCACTTTTGACCAGACTACCACACAGGCAGTGGCGACGGGTCATTAGGGGCAGGTGGGGCACAGCCCCACCAAGTGTCAGCAGAAAGTATTACAAATAATGATTACAATTTTTTTAATATATATATAAAATATATTTTAAGATCAGGTTTAATCATCTGATTCGTCTGTACATTGCTGTTTTAGTCTGTGTTCTTCTAATTAGTGTCTACAGTGCTGTTTTGAGCTGTTTAGAGCCATGTGGGACAAAACCCGATCCTGCCCCTCCCTCTCACTGTCTAAGTGAACGGTGACTGTAAAAACTACACTGCGCATGCTCAGAATATTTTTCTATTTAATGTGTGTGGCAAAAAAATAATGACCATAGGGGCATTGAGCTGCCATCCCCACCATACGTCATCTCACATAATTCAGAATTGATTGGCTGTACGTACGTCACGTGTGCAGTGCTGCGAAACGTCACGTGTAGTTTGAAGAGGAGACGAGAGAGCAGCATATAGCTAACATCACCAGCGATTAAAAGAAGTAAAAAAACTGAAAGAAAATGAATGAAGTTGACCATTTACTGGAGCACACATTTGAGACACTTAGTCTCGGAGAGAAACTGGAGGTAAAGCGCCTCGGTGCCCACCATCCACCGGATTTCCAAATGGTCCAGACTGCGGGCAAAGTTAAACGTGGGTTTAACGCTGAGTGGTTTGCTAAAAAGAAATGGCTAACGGCGAGCATCCAGAAGAATTCCCTCTTTTGCTTTCCTTGCCTGCTTTTTGGTGAAGATCAAGGTACTTGGTCGAGGACAGGTTACAAGGACTTAAAGCATCTTTCGGAGAGGACAATGAAGCATGAGAGCAGCAACAGTCATTTGGAAAATGCCGTAAAATTGGGATTACTTGGAAGGGTGAATGTTGCAGCTCAGATTGACAGCGCCTACAGACGCGGCATTGATGATCATAATAGGAAGGTGGAAGAAAACAGGTACGTGCTTGGTCGGATCATCACCTGTATTAAACTGTGTGGGAAATGTGAGACAGCATTGCGGGGCCACAACAAGTCGGCGGACTCTCTGAATCCAGGGATATTCAGGTCCATTTTCGAGACAATGTGTGAGGGCGATTCCAGGCTTCGACGGCACTACTGTGAGATGGAACTTTAAAAGCAGAACTGTGGACGCAGTTTGGGAGACCCGAGAAGCACTGCTTGTATAAGCTAAAATCCAATCATCCAAAATGGTCGCAGCGTGAGTAAGCGCATATCAAGCTCGTCTGGTTGTTGCTGTTAAATTAGCTCTTTAAAGCTCATATCATTGATCCACATGATCTGAACCCATGAACATTAGTATAACATAGTAAAGCGGCTCACTACGGTCTCTGGATTATTGTATTTTTTGCATTTGCAACTAGTGAGGGAAACATGTCTCTGCAACCTTTGTGGGACGCGACTCAGCAAATCAAGACCGACATGCTGACTCACATTGACTCAAAAATGGATACCATTCAAAGTAGCTTGAGCAGGATACACAATTCCCTGTCTAGATTGGGAGACCAGGTCAATTTGTTAGAGCAGCGTGTCGAGGCCAATGAGGACAATGTACACGAGTGTGTCGCTCGAGTCAAGCAGCTTGAGAAAGACAACTCCTTCCTAATGTCTAAAGTTGATGACTTGGAGAACCGGAGCCGACGTTCTAACCTTCGCTTCGTAGGAATCCAGGAGTCCGCTGAAGGCAGTGACATTATCGGCTTCATGTCTCGGCTCATCCCGCAGCTCCTGGGGCCAGATGCCTTCCCTGCCCTGCCGATCATTGAGAGGGCACACCGCTCACCGACTGCCAGGCAAAACTCCCGTTCCAGCCCGCGGGGCATCATGATCGAGCTGCTGAACTTCCAGGACAAAGTAAAAATCCTTCGTCTTGCCAGGGAGAAAAAGTCTCTGGACTACAACGGGAAACACATCAGCATATATCCCGATTTCAGTCCCGAGCTTACCAGAAGACGCCGGAGCTTCGATCCAGTCAAACGCAAGCTCCGTGAACTCAACATGAAGTACTTTCTCCTCTACCCGTGCACCCTCTGCTTTGTTGTTGATGGCACACAACAACGCTTCTCTACCCACAAAGACGCGGAGGCAATCTTCATGTCTACCTCAAACTCTCCTGGGTGACGAACATCCCTAGAGATGAGGCTGCTGCTAATGGTAGCATGTTGATCCACTTCGATGGTGCAGCTAAGTGACTTTCTCCTCGGTTTCCTCTCTTCTCTTGTTTTTTATTTTTCTCATCTTCTCTAAAAACAGAGACCTGTTTACGTGACGTGTCATGACTGCTGAGATGTTGTTGACACTAGTGTTCATTTCGTTGACTAAAAAGAAATATGTTCGTCAACGACCTTTTTTTCATTGACGAAAACGAGACGATAACGAGACGGCACCGACGGCAGTAAACAATAACTGCAACGAAATCATCATGCAATATCGTTGACGAAAAGTGACGAGACGAAAATGTAGTTTACTAAATAAAAACTATGTCAAAATCTCTCTTTACTTTCGTTGACGAAAAATGAGGAGACGAAATATTATCAAAGATAACGTTACATTTCTGATAGTCAGTTTTTCTCCCAGCAGTTCCATTTCCGGTGCTGCGGCAGGGCAGCAGCTGTGTGTGTCTGCGGTGCGCGCGGGGTACAATTGAATTACACCGGGCAGCAGCACACTGTGAACTGTCAGGAAGACCCGGGTCTAACTCATGGTCTAACTAACCTTATTCAACAGAAAATAAAATGGCAACAACAGGGCTTGGGAGCAGTGGTCGCACTCGCGTTAACCGAATACCCCCCGTCAGCGCGAGTGATTGATAAATTGTGCACTCGACGGGTAATAATGGATTATGACGGAAATGTTACGATCCTGTCCGTCAAAATGACTGACAACGAAAAAGTCTAAAGCCACCACTGCTTGGGAGAAAGAAACAATGTGATATTTGGGCCCATTTTCGCTACAATGAGGCGGAGATAAAAAGCGAATGCATTGTTTTATCAGAAGGGAAGCAATGTGGCCATAACACAGCTGGTAAAAACACCACAAACCTGAGCAGATACTCTCTGCAACGCTTCTCAATCATTCAACCTGAGTTTTTCATCAAATAAGGACAAGATATAATCTTATTTATTTATATATACTAAAATGACAAAGTATTGGTTTTGGTTAGACTAGTTTGACTGAAATGTTCTATATAATCTGATGACTAAAAAAGACTCAACAGTTTTCATTGACAAAAAATAGACTAAAATAATTAGTTTTCTTTGACCAAAATAAGACTAAAATGCTCAGACTTTTAGTTGACTAAAACTTGACTAAATAAAAACAGGATGAAGGTGACTAAATATGACTAAAACTAAAAAGGAAATGTAACACAGGACTAAGACTAAAACTAAATTAAGAAATAGCTGACGAAATTAACACTAGTTGACACTCTCTTTTGTGTTTATTATAACAGGTGGGCACCCGCCTGGCTCTTTCAGTTGTGTGGTTTGTTTACATTTTACAGTGAAGTTGACGTCACTACTTCTTCTTCAGTGGCACGTTAGAGCCCGCTACTATTGCAATACTGCCCCGAGTGGCTGTTATTGTTAACCTGTTAAACCCCGAGCCTGTTTTTCAGTTTTCAGGCTCGAAAATGACATTCCCAGAACAAATGACCATATCTTCCCTTCTAAAAGGGTTAAATTAATAATCTTTTTTCTCAAAGTAATGATAAACCTGTGAGTTGGATGTAGAAAAGTCAGATTCAATATAGATGTTTTTTATTTTAAAGAAAATTCAGATTGAACATGGTAAAAAACTGTAAATTATAGTGTCCGTCCAAAACATATTTTGTACTTATAGTGAAAACTAACCTTGGATGATGGGTTAGTAGACTAAAAGCTTTAGGAATCCAAATTACAACATATAATAAGTACCCTGTATCAAGATTGATGCAAAAAAAGTTATATTTGACCTTTTTAGACATATTTAGCAAAAAAAACCCTCTTCTGGGGCCATTTGGGTGGATTTTCCATATCTCTGGCCCCCCTTGCTCGATTTTGACATGTGACATCTCTTTCTGACACTCAGAGCCAATGGAATCGAGGGAAACTCCCACATAGTCCTTATTTGGTCATGTGTATGTGTGAGACTGCTGCATTGCCGAGACCGGAAGCAGCAGCTAGCTGTGGTGGCTACCATTAGCAGCTAGCATTTACTCTCCGATTTTTACATAAAAATGGAATTATGGATTATAAATTCAATCAGTTTTTTATACATGGACGTTAAGAACCTATGGATTAACAGATTCAGCTGCGTTTTTTCTCATTTTAATGCCATTGAACACGTACTTTGATCAGATTGACAGCTACTTGTGAGACGATCTCCCTAGAAGCTTCGTAAAGGTACGTGTTGTGATGACTGTATTTGCTTCCCCTGTCGCGAGTCCGGATCACTCAGTGATGATACTATATACCTACATAATCTATGGAGTTTCAGCTTTAATCGGATATATTGTATGTGCAGCTATGATAAGTAATAAGGGTACTTTTATCTTGAGTTCTGTGCCAATGTCCGTTAGCATTTTTCGCTCAGGGGTAATTTAGATGCTTCTTGTGAGACTTGTGTTTTGTTTTGGTAAACATGGTTTGTATCGGCAGTTAGCTGAGATTATTTCCGTTAATCTGGTATAACACATGAATAGGTTCTTAAATATTAAGATCCCCTGAGACACAGTATCGTGAAAAAAAGACCCAGGGTCCCCGCCGGCGGGGACCTTCGGGCTTAACAGGTTAAATAATGTTTGTGTTCGTTCGGATTAATTTCTTTGAGCTATGACTTCTTTATCCTCTTCGTAATGCAGACTGAGCTCTGTGCACATACAATATATCCGATTAAAGCTGAGGTTCCACAGATTATTTAGGAATATATATATATCATCACTGAGTGATCCGAACTCTTGGCAGGGGAAGCAAACACAGACATCACAACACGTACCTTTACGGGAGATCGTCTCACCATAGCTGTCAATCTGATCAAAAGACTTGTTCAATGGCATTAAAACGAGAAAAAGCGCGGCTGAATCGGTTAATCCATAGGTTGATAATGTTTCTGTGTAATAAATGTTTTTATTTATAATCCATAATTCCATTTTTATGTAAAACTCGGAGAGTAAAAGTTAGCTGCAAATGGTAGCCACCATAATGTGTGTTCGTGCTAATCGCAGTCTCCACACACACATTACCAAATAAGGAGTATGTGGGAGTTCCCCTCGATTCCATTGGCTCTGACGGTTAGAGAGAGCGTTATAAATCAGCAAAATCGACCAAGATATAGGTCAAATCTACCCAAATGACCCCAGAAGTTTTTTTTGTTGCTAAATCACTCTAAAAAGGTCAAATTTCACTTGTTTTGTATCAATCTTGATACAGGGTACTTATTATATGTTGTAGTTGGGATTCCTAAAGCTTTTAGTCTACCATCCCATCATTCAAGGGTGGTTTTCACTATAAGTACTTACATTTTTTTACTGTGTTCAATCTGAATTTACTTTAAAATAAAAACATCTATATTGATTCTGACACTTCTACATCCAACTCACAGGTGTAACCTTGCTTTGAGAAAAAAGATTATTAATTTAACCCTTTAAGAAGGGAAGATATGGTCATTTGTTCTGGGAATGTCATTTTCGAGCCTGAGACCTGAAAAACAGGCTCGGGGCTTAACAACTTAATGGAAAACAGTCTGACCTGTTGATCCAACAAAAGGGTGTACCCCAAGGATCAACTCTGGGCCCACTTCTGTTCTCCATTTACATAAATGATTTATCTTCTTGTCTTATTAATTGTTGTACTCACCTTTATGCTGATGACACTGTCATATATACATCCAAATCAGATTTCTCACAAATTCAGATCTCTCTTCAATCGGATTTTAATATCTTACAGGACTGGCTATCACACAATAAACTACTGCTTAACAAAACAAAATCTTATACCATGGTCTTTGGTACCAGGCAGAAGCTCAAATCCAAACCTAATGTAGTAATAATATGTAAGGATGGCACTTCTCTGCATAAAGTTGATAGCTTTAAATATCTTGGTGTATGGCTAGATTCTGAACTTTCATTTAAACTACATATAAAGCATGTAATTAGGGCCGGGACTTTAACGCGTTCATTAAGATTAATTAATTACACAAAAATTAACGCATTTTAATCGCACTTATTTTTGCACCGCGGAACGTTTCTCACTGGATGAGTTTCAGGCGTACCGATTATACTGGAGCACCAACTAACATTCATGACTTCAGACAACAACAAACCACAGTGAACAACAGTGGGAAATGTTTTTTTTTTTTTAACGGACGGATGGAAGCGTCGATAAGAGCACGGTTGTGTGCAAATTATGCAAAAAGGAATTTGCATATCACCGCAGCACATCAAGCCTCAAGTATCACCTCAATGCAAAACATATATCAGCTAGCGTGGAAGCTAGCGTGGACGTTAGCCTCTTTTATCGCGTTCACACCAAAAAGAGCCGGTACTAAAATTAGCTCATGAGAACCTTTTTACCCCACGAAAGTCCCTGCTAGAGAGCAGAGAGCTGCTAGAGAGCAGGGACTTTCGTACGGCTCTCTTGTGAGAAAATAGCTATATGTCTGATTGGCTGGGCGGATTGCAAACCACGCCCCGTAAAACTCCCAAAAAGTTTTGTGAAGCCGCCATTTTATTATCCTCGCATTAGCATTAGCCCAGCGCAGAAACACAGAGAGACTAACTTATGGCAACACAAAATAAAACATGGGAGCGGTGGAGATGAGGAGGTGTCGGCGTTCTGGCGATTTACTCGGAAGGCTTCAGTAGAAGCTGCTGGGACTCCCAGCAGCTTCTACTGAAGCCAGTCCCCAACTCCGGGGACTTCCGGCCGGGGACTTTGGGCGGCAGTATACGCCGTGAAGTGGTTTGCGGCCTGCCAGTAAACCCAAAGCAGAAGAAGAGGAAGTGACGTCAGCGGCTTCATTTGCCTAATCCACCCCCAGGTTCAAAGAGTTCTCATGAACTAAGTTCTCATGAACCTTTGTGGGAAAAAAACTGCGGTGTGAATGCGCCTAATGCAGGGGTGGCCAACCCGCGGCTCTCGAGCCGCATGCGGCTCTTTGCCTAGTTTCATGCGGCTCTTCAGTTCATATCGAATTGTATATGTGTGAGTTTGGGGGAGAGACATTGACTCCTGACTAGTGTTGCACGGTGTACCGATACTTGAAAGGTACCGCGATACCCTGCCGTTAAAAACGTTACGATTCCGCCGTTTCATTAGTATCGGTACTTTAAGAATGACGGGGAAAAGTACTCCGGTGAGAAAGCGCCGTTTTAATAAGAGCCGTGTGTTCAGCGCTCTGCTTCCACTCCCTGCACTGCAGCCTTGCCTGCAGTCCCTCCCTCTCAAGCACGCTCTAAGTCCCTCCCCTCTCAAGCACGCTCTAAGTCCCTCCCCTCTCAAGCACGCTCTAAGTGCCTCCCCTCTCTCGTGCACGCGCTAGCTGCCAGAGCATGTGAGAAAACGAGAAGCATGGCTGCAAGTGGGAGTGCAACTGCCGCTGCGCCTCGGCTTGTTGACAAAAAAGACGCCAGAAGCGAAATTTGGAAGTATTTGAGCTATATCTCTGACAGTGAGGGCAAGCCTACGGACACCACGAGGCCTGTCTGTCAGACATGTATTAATTTTATTTAATACGAATTCTTGTCATTTATTTTATTTATTGTTCTCATTGTTTAAAAGTTTGTGTTATGGTTCTGGTGTGAAATAAAGCACAATAATTACATTTAAGACTGTTTCCCTTTTTTTAAGAAAAGTATCAAAAAAGAATCGGAATCGCAATTCTTGACTTGGTATCGAAACCAAAATGTTGGTACCGTGACAACACTAGCTACTCCTGACAGTTAAACCTGATATTTAGTAGGTCTGTTAAGTATTGAATGCTGATAATTCTGACGTAATTTGGCCGGTCAAAGTTGTTTGGGCTCGGATAAAATCGCTCCGTTACTTTCGTCCCGTGTTACTTTCGTCCCGGCTCTCCCTATGTGTGTATGTGTGGTGTCAGGTGTCAGTATGAGAGGATGACAGCGCGTCTAATTTTGATGTGACCCAAGAGCCAATCACAATAATACCTGCGATGCAGTGAACCAATCACCTTTGAGGGGGGGAAAACCTATCGTTGATTAAACACTATCCAGTGTTTCCCCTACCATTGTGTTGGAGGGGCGCTGCGCCCCGCCAACGGAGCCCCGCGCCCCCCCCCTGAAATTCAAGGTGTTTCAAAAATATATATAATATATCTTTTTTTAAAATATATATAGCACCAAATTGCAAATAATCTATAACTACTGTCACTTTTCACATTGAACATGTGCTCTTTTATTAAATAAACTAAACGCTTTCATTTTAAGTTGTGAGTTTAGTGTTTTTGACCCTAAGAAACACTGATGCAATAATCAATAACAATAATCCACAGCTCCTCTCTCTGCTCCAGAGGATTTAAAAAATATATATCCCAATGCCCCAAAGATGCATCAGTGACGTGGTTGAAATCTTGTCTCCAGAAAACAAAAAACTGAAACAAGCGTTATCAGTGACTGTGTGTTTGATGTGGCTCTTTGCAGTAACATAGAAAAAATGTGGCTCTTAACCTCTGACTGGTTGGCCACCCCTGGCCTAATGGTATACTAAAATCCATGTGAAAAAAATTGCTTCTCACTGTTCTCGGGTCAAATATTTATATGTGATTAAAAATGCGATTAATTTTGATTAATTAATTACAAAACCTCTAATTAATTAGATTAATTTTTTTAATCGAGTTCCGGCCCTACATGTAATACAAAAAGTCAATTACGGAATCAGTGTTTTACACCGCTCTCGCAATTGTTTTACGCTCAGTGTCCGAAAGAGAATTGCTTCTCAACTTATTCTTCCGATTATGGACTATTGTGATGTTGTCTACCAAAATGCACATAAATCAGATCTTGCTCCACTCAACATAGCCTACAATAGACTATGCAGATTTGTTCTTGGTTGTCCTTTTCGTACACATCACTGCACAATGTATAAGCAACTTAAATGGCCTTCTTTAAATGTAAGAAGACACATGCATTGGCTCCAGCTGATGCATTTATCTTAACTATCCCCCTTATTTAAAGCAGTATTTTGTACCCTACTCACCAATTCATCAAGTTAGACATTCTGTTCAGATTTATTTCTCTGTCCCCTCTGCAAAAAAATGGATTACTTGACCTGCTGCTATTAGATCTCTTGCATCATTGGGTTTATTTAAACATGCATTGTTATCTCACTTTCAACTGGTCTGTACTTGTTATTAACTGATATTGATGAAACTGATTTGCTCGACTGTCTCAAATTGTAATGATTGTGTGCATTGCTTGAATTTCACTTAACAGACTGTATGTGGTTTGTCTTGCGTGTCATGTTTTGCATTTTGTCTTTTTGTTTATGTATGTCTGTAAGTTGTTGCTATTGTTGGGACCCCCTTGAAAACGAGATGGTGCATCTCAAGGTGTTCATCCCAATGAATACAAATGTCTATATATAAAAGGGGTCCGTTTTCTGCTAATTTTGAGGGTCTCACTTGTGTTTTTGGTTTGTCATACATACATTTATTTTAGTGCAGGGAAACGATTAACATTTGTTATTAATGTCAATTAATCGCATGACTGTTCTACGAAAAATTCTATAGTGAAAAAAGTATTATGCACTTTTATTGTAATCGTACTGCTATATGAACACAAGTGCAGTAACATTTGGTTTGCAAACACTTAATAATTCAAACTGTTAATGCGCCATAAAATAATTGTCAGCGTTAATTAATTAATGCTTTAATTAAGTGAGTACTTTTACTCAAGTACAAGATCTGAGTCCTTCTTCCACCTCTGCTACTTGGAAATGTTCTGATTTTCATTTTTGACGGTTTTCACCCGATGCAACTTGAACGCACCAAAATGGCTGATCGGTGCAAACCATGGATGTATAATAAGAACGCTGCAAACACAACTTCTTCTCCAATAAAGGCTCAAATCCACAAAGTTAAAATCATATACCCGGCGGGCTGTGCGCGAAAAATATGATAGATGGTTAGACATCGTGTCTTAATTTGAAAAGCGTGCATCATAATGTAAGCATCCTTTTAAAGCACAGCTAAGATTAAAACAGCAGCATTTACAAACTGAGGCTGAACACGAGGACTTACCGAACAGCGGAGCACCAGCCGGATCACCGGGGGCCAATGGAGGGATCACCGGGGCATCACCGGGGGATCACTAGGGGGCAATGGAGGGATCACCGGGGTCAGAAAGTCTCCGGTTGTTTGGACTGAAATTCCGACGAGCCGCTGCAGCACCGTGAAACTCCACCTTAAAGGGCCGCCTTCAGGGACGCGTCGGAAATGTCGCTTTTACAGTCATTTCATTTAAACTGAGGAGGTAGAAGTACTCAGATCTGCTTCTAAGGTAAAAGTAGAAGTACTCAGATCTGCTTCTAAAGTTAAAGTAGAAGTACTCAGATCTGCTTCTAAAGTAAACGTAGAAGTACTCAGATCATTAGCTACAGTACTCCTTGTCGATTCTACTTACTATTGTCCTCATTAGCCCTGACACGCTGCTCTAACAAATTGACCTGGTCTCCCAAACTAGACAGGGAATTGTGTATCCTGCTCAAGCTACTTTGAATGGGATCCATTTTTGAGTCAATGTGAGTCAGCATGTCGGTCTTGATTTGCTGAATCGCGTCCCACAAAGTTTGCAGACATGTTTCCCTCCATAGTTGCAAATGCAAAAAATACAATAATCCAGAGACCGTAGTGAGCCGCTTTACTATGTTATACAAATGTTCATGGGTTCAGATCATGTGGATCAATGATATGAGCTTTAAAGAGCTAATTTAACAGCGACAACCAGACGAGCTTGAGATGCGCTTACTCACGCTGCGACCATTTTGGATGATTGGATTTTAGCTTTGTTGCAGTGGGACCATTTTCCTGTTAAGCCCGAGAGACCCCGGTTCCGGGCCCTCCCGCAACATCTTGCAGGAAACAGTGTCTGAGGGCATGTTCATTTAATAAACTATGAATGTTTTATATCCATGTTACGGAAAGAAACTCATCTAACTGATCATTTACATTTGTTTTTTTTAAAAAACCTCAATGCTAACGCTGAGCCTCTGAATTAGCAACGAGCGAAAAATGCTAACAGATGACTCCACCGACATTCACTCACAAAACCTTATTGTTTATCTTTGCTGCACATCCAACCCATCGTTTCACATCGTGAGGGGACACAGAATCGATGGGTACCCTCATTATCACTCAATCATACGAACTCTCGGAGATAATGACAAGAACACACATCAAAACATGTGGTGCTAGGTAGCTAAAAATGGCTCACCTGTGTGCAGTGGCATTTCTATGTGTACAAAACTGGGGGGTACAGAGAGAGGTGGGGGGGAGAGAGAGAGAGAGAGAGAGAGAGAGAGAGAGAG
>NW_022990453.1:0-49998 GCF_902827175.1 Gymnodraco acuticeps
ATCACTGATGACCTCACCTGGAAAATCAACACCACCGCACTAGCGAGGAAAAGCCCAGCAGCGCCTGTACTTCATCCGGAAGCTCAAGCGAGCCGGAGCATCACCCCCATCGTGCTGTCCTTTTTATCGAGGCGCCACCGAGAGCATCCCTCAGCAGCTGTATCACGCTGTGGTTTGGAAGCCTGCACCGCCGCCGACCGCAAGAGCCTGCAGCGCATTGTGAACTCTGCCCAGAGGATCATCGGTGCCTCACTCCCCTCACTACAGGGACATATATAACACCCGCCTCACCCGCAAAGCTCTCAGCATTGTGGGTGACTCCACCCACCCCTCCAACAGCCTCTTCAGCCTCCTGCCTTCAGGGAGAAGGTTCCGCAGCCTCCGCTCGAGCTCAACCAGGCTGAGGAACAGGATGCTGAACTCTCCTCCCCCTCCCCTCCCTCCCTCCCCCTCTCTGAACATCTCTCCCCTGACTCCCACCTTTCCCCCCCTGCCCCAAATGGTCCTGGACTTTAAACACACACACACACACACACACACACACACACACACACACGTCACTTTTCTGCCAATCTCCGCTGCTACTGCATTACATTGCATTTAGCTGACGCTTTTATCCAAAGCGACTTACAATAAGTGCGTTCGACCAACAAAATACAAACGTGAAGAAAACAGAATCATATAAGTACATCAGGTTTCATAGAGCTAAAACATTTCAAGTGCTACTCAACTGGCTTTAGGTAAGCCAGTCCTTTATTAGTATATAAGCAGGGGTGCACATAACTTTTTTGCCCTGGTTCTCAAAGGAGCACCTGGAGATGTTGCTTGGTGCTCATCCTTAAAATGAAATAAACCGTAACTTTTGAGGGGGTCTTGACTTTATTTGCCAGACACACAGCACTGAACACACATGCAGAGGTGAACACAGAACACACATGCAGAGGTGAACACAAGACAACATTAGCACGACCAGTAATCCTACAAGCTGTCATCACTACCCTCCTGACTGTTCTCCTCACTGTCTTCCTCTCTGTCAGACATGGTAGCTGATGATGTAGGCCTACTACTTCCTCTCTGGTTGAGTCTGCGATTAGCTGCTTGCATCCACAAGTCAACAGCTGGGTTTGGGTCGAAAGTCTCTGTTGTCATCTTAGAAAAGTGGATGTAATCAAATAAGTATGTGAACATAACCAATAACCTACCATAGCCAATAACAAATGAATGTAACTTATTTGATTTATGTTGTTCATTCATATCTTATTTTACCTTAACATTTATTTATTTATGCTTTTTTTTAATCTCCCCAGTTTTAAAGGATATTTTTGGTTACTGTCCTATAGTATACATTGGAATGATTTCAAACCTTTTTATCCCAATAATTATAAAGGAGTGCCTTGGAAATATGTGTTTACATAAATTGTGACCAAACAGTTTGAACTTAGACTAAAGTGAACTATCTAAACACTCAGAGTCCTTTACCTCACTGAGCTGTAGTTATCAGCCTCTCAGTCTGACTGGAGAGGACTCTCCCTCCACATTATTGTAGAAACATCTTCTTCTAACATCCGTTTATAGCAGCTAGCACTAGATGCTAATAACAACAGCGCTGGTACCGGGCGGTGCGCCCTCCCTCTCTCCCTCGCTCACTCGCATTTTGGCTGTGAGCTGCGGGTGCCAGGTAGCCAACATCCCCCATTTTCATCACTTACAGCGCCCATCGTACAGGGCAAATGAAACGTGTAACCGGGGTGAAAAGGGTGTTACATTTACTTAATTATGAATATTGTTACATCAAGGCCGAAAATTAGGATGAGCCCCAACGGTCAAAAATGTTTTTTTCCCTCCCAGAACTGCCAGCGCAGCGCCTCCACAGATCTGGCGCCCTAGGCGAACATCTATAACGCCAGTGCTACGGGCCGACCCTGAGTTCATATGCAACTCGCAAATATCTTTCTCTCTCTCTCCTCTCTCCTCTCTCTCCCTCTCTCAATTTTGGTACGCAAATGAGCCTTTTTTCAAAGGACCCGGTGCGCTTTTTTTGCGCCTGCGCACCAGTTATGTGCAGCCCTGTATATAAGTGCTTTGTTAATAGTTCTATTGCTCGAATTGGAGTCGAAAGAGATGAGTTTTCAGTCTGCGCCGGAAGGTGTGTAAGCTATCTGCTGTCCTGATTTCAATGGGGAGCTCATTCCACCATTTTGGAGCATTGAGAGTTGTTTAAAGACAGCGCGTTCAAGTGTTTTAGACAGGAACGGGAGGAGAGAGACAGGGCTGTAGTTTATAACATCAGACGGGTTGAGAGTGGGTTTCTTTAGGAGAGGGTTTACTCTTGCCTCCTTGAGACTGTTTGGAAAGTGACCAGAAGTTAGAGAAGTGTTGATGAAATGGGTGAGAAACGGTAGAATATCAGGAGCGATAGTCTGAAGGAGGTTTGAAGGGATAGGTTCCAGAGGACAGGTGGTAGGGCGGGCAGAGGTAATGAGGGTAAGAACCTCACTTGGAGAGAGAGGGGAAAGGAGGTAAGTGTGTGGGTGGAAGGAGGGTCTGGTGACCCAGCGGTGAGTAAAGGTGAGTCAGAAAAAGAAGAGCGAATATCATCAACCTTTTTTTCAAGGTGGATAACAAAGTCGCTTGACAGAAGGGAGGAGGGGGGAGGAGCTTCTGGAGGGTCCAAGAGGGTGGAGAAGATGGAGAATAGTTTTTTGGGATTGGAATAGGAAGATTGGATCTTATCTTGAAAGAAAGTGCTTTTTGCCTGAGAGATCGAAGCAGAGAAGAAGAGGAGAGGAGAGCCTGATAGGTTAGGAGGTCGTCTTGGTGTTTGGATTTCCACCGTTTCCGCTCTGCTGCCCTAAGGACGGTTCTATTAGCACGCAGTGCATCATTTAGCCAGGGAGCAGGAGGGGACTGACGAGCCTGCCGAGATGTGAGAGGACAGAGAGAGTCCAGAGAGGATGAGAGGGTAGAGAGGAGAGTTTCTGCAGCAGAGTTTGGAGGTAGGAGATGGAACGAGTCAGAGGAAGGGAGGGCTGAGAGCACCGATGAGGCAAAGGTATAGAGGGGGAGAGGGAACGAAGGTTACGGCGGACAGGTGCAGGATGAGAAGAGATTAGTTCGTTATGTTTGGAAAGGGTAGAGAGAATGAAATGAAGAAGTGATAGGATGTTGTGGAGCGGGTTTACAGAGAGGTTAGAAGTAGCGCAGTTCCTTGAGAATATGAGATCAAGGACATTGCCAGCTTTATGAGTTGGTGGGGACGGAGACAGTGAGAAAGCAAAGGCGGTTAACAGAGATGTTAGTTCGTCTATCTTCCCCGTCTGGAGGTTGAAGTCTCCGAGAAGTACAGCGGGAGGGCCAGTTTCAGGATGTGTGAGAGGAGATGATCTAATTCCTCCAAGAAGTCCCCCAAGGCGCCTGGTGGACGGTAGAGAACAACAATGGTTCATTGTATAGGATGGGTTACTGTGACGGCATGGAATTCAAAGGTGGAAGGAGTGAAGTTAGATAGCTTGAAGAGGGAAAAGCTCCTTTTGGGAGAGAGCAGGAGACCAGTGCCACCTCCTCTGTCAGTGGGTCTGGGTGTATGGGAGAAGGAATATGCTGTGGAGAGAGCTGCTGGGGTGGATGTGTTGGATGGAGTAATCCACGTCTCAGTGAGAGCAAGGAAATCCAGAGACTGCAGGGAGGTGTAGCCAGAGATGAAGTCAGTCTTAGGAACAGCTGACTGGCAGTTCCACAGGCCGCCTGAAACTAGATGTTGGATCTCAGTGGAGCACGTGGGATAGACGAGAACAGGCCGGTTATATCGATTACGAGATACACGGGGCCAGTGATAATTGCGAGAAGACACATGAACAGGAATGGAGAAAATACACATGATTATAGCATGAGGGGCTAAACAACCAAATAAAATAAAACACCAGCGATACTTAGTTCAATCAAAGTAGGATTTCCCTCCTCTTTGCCTCCCTCGTGACTCCCGCAGGACTCTATTGTCTTTGTCAGTCTTTGTCTGTCTGACGCTCCAGGAAAGTGCTACCTAAAATGGACACCTTATTGCTGAGTTCTCACAGATGTGGGGCCACGCCCCTTTAATTAGTTAACTCTCTGCAGCTGGTGGCCCTCAAAAGGAAATCTAGACTGGCTCCCTCCTGAGTTGCTATTGTGTCTTTTCAGTGGCCCAATGGTTTTACAATTACATTAAACCCTAAGTTATAAAGTTATGAGTTTAACCCTTAATACAGTTACACCTACTCAATAAAGCTCTTAGTGTTCTACAAATGTTTAAATCAAAGTTACCCGAGCAGTCAGTTAGTTCAGTTTTAAGGTTTCAGTCAAATTACTTGTCCCAAGTTTCTGCCTGACAGATACTGTAGCGGTTTTGAGATTTACAATCACAATTTCAGTCAGATCAACTTCAGAGCATTGATACAGAGTACACCACACTGAAACAGAGAAGTCTAAAAACAGAATGTTACTCACACAATTCTAGAAGTCACCAGTTGTTATCCTGTCAAAATCGAGTTGCACACTGCACTGTTCTTTGAACATTTTAAATATATTATTAACATTTTAAATTGTATACCGTTTATCTAGGCCCTTTTTGTTTTGTTTTATGTATATATGTCACACTGTGGGACTGCGGGAAACGGTATCTCGAGATTTCTGGATGTATAACACATGTAGTAATTTTGACAATAAAGCTGACTTTGACTTTGACTTGCCTGTCTGTCTTTCTGTCTGTCGGTCTGTCTGTACATTCATCAAACATATTTTCACAGCAGCTGCTTGGTATATTTGAGATGTTCCATATCACTGAACTGAACAACTAAATGGTTCAGGGACCATTTTTAAAATGGTTCCCTGTGTGTCAAACAACTGAGTTTGAAATATTACTGTTGGTTTATGAGGCTTTGATTAGTTTAATCTTCACGTAATCTCCTGCTATAGTGAAGCCAGACCTCTCTGATCGTCCCAGCCTCAAACTGAACATGGAGAAGCATTTACATACCAAAGATTTTGAATAAACTCCTTCAAAACTTGGCCTGCTTAAACTCTCACTTTTTTCAAATACAGGCTCAAAATGTGTCAGTCTTTTATTAAAGCAAATGTGGGGCTATTTATTCCTATAATGCACTGCACCATAACTGAGCTGTAATTTCAATGCCTTTGTACACTACTTTGTCATTTGTTTTAATCTTATTTAAATGGCTTTTATCTTTAATTCAAACCATTTTAAATATACGTAAAAATGTTTTTTTTTTTGAGAGGTGGCCGATTTTGTTGGCAGCTCCTGTGATATTTGGGGAGGTAGTTTCTTCTTTTGCAACCTCTGGTACAAAGAAAACTGTTCAATATCGTGAAGAAAACATGATTTTAGTTGTTTTCTCAAGTTGTGGATTAAAGGATTTGACACACAGCTCCCTGGTCCATTGTTGAAATAGGAGCCGGTGGCACACTGAGGGCTTGCACCATCTGGTGAAGTGTTGATACCCGGCCGCTTATCCGCCCATCAAAGCCCATTGTCTCTGCTTTGTTCAGGCTTCAAAGGGAATATTGGTCAGTCTGGAAAAGCGCACTGTGAAACGCTGCAGAATGCCAACAGGCTCTGAGAGGCAGGTATTCATCTCAGTGCAGTTCAAACTTTGTTTTGGAATCCTGCAGAATCATGTGCAGGGGAAGAAACGAGCTGCTGGCCAAGGGCCCGGGCTGATTCTCCTAAAAGGTTCCGCTAGTGGTGGGTGTAATCAGCGACGTGCAGTCAGGGGAGGCAGGGGAGGCAGAGCCTCACCTGTCATACTCCAATGTAACGGAAAAAACAACTAAAGAAAAACTAAATAGTAATAATAATAACATGTCTCCACTGATTCTGTTTTGTAAGTGTGATTTATGTTTGATTCCAATCGCTTTTTATAGTCAAAATTAGCAAATTTGCCTAGCTCCGCTACAACTACGGGGCACGATGAGGAGTGAGGCAGGGACGAGCTCTGCCTCACGTAAGCCCACAGTAACTGGCTGGAGCGCGGGCACTCATGTAGCGCGGTCACTTATTTTGTGAGCGCGCTCAAGCCAGTTACTGTGGGGTGAAGTGAGGCACAGATGAGCTCTGCCTCACCTCAGAATGCGTCACCCCACAGAAACTGGCTGGAAAGCGGGGCCCTAAGCGCATGCCTGCACCATCTCACTGTATGTCACCAATGTAATGTTTGTAGATCCCTTTATTACATTTATCCTCGCCATCCATAGTCTCTAAATAACTTATTTCACGTATATATGATATTTAGGCTCGCTGGTCTCATCATACAACGGCAATGAAAAAAGCACCAGGAGAGGCAGCCATAACCTTTGCCGCACTGAAGGGGGCGCAAGTGAGCCCACAGGTTCTTGTTGCTACTGTTATTCCACGCAGATACAGTAGACGCGAACAACAAGCTAGACTTTTGAAACTAGAGGAAGATAAGGAGGACTTTTACAAAAAAGTAATAGAGATTGTTGTCCAGAAGGATAGCATGGACTTCATCTTCAAGTCAAGGTAAGACCACCATTGTAATGAAAATGGGATCTTACTAAGAAAGAACAATCCAATATTTAGATTTTGGATATCCTTTTGTTGAACGGTCTGTTTAAAATGAATTGAAGCATCAGACTAAAAAAGCTTTTGAAAATAAGCGAATATGTCAATTATGGTCAAAATATGATATTTGTAAATCTGACTCTGAAACCTCACCGCACGTCACTGGTGTACATCATTATTCAAATAAAGATCCTGAGAGCGCTTCAGATGCTTATTAATAGAGGAGAAGCTTGTTTCTCCTAGACAGTTTATCAATTAAAGGAAAAATGAATGTTTTCCCCTCACAGATGGATTTTTGAAACTGTACTTATGTTTGATTTTGAATTGGTTTAAAGCAGTGTTCTCAAACTTTTTCATACCAAGGACCACTTAACCAATAAAAAAACACTCGCGGACCACCTAACTCCACAAATATCCCAAAACACATCGTTTTTTGCAAATCGCCTTAAAATGGTACAAACAAGTGGCCACATGTGTGATGAAGGTGTTTATCTGGGCTATATCATGCAATTGAAAGTGAAAACTTAAGCTCGCTCCATTGCGGAGATATTCCCGCGAGTGCGGAAAACTTGAATTAATTAATTAATTTCAAATGTGAAATTTTACCAATATACTCACGGACCACTAGGGGGCGCTCACGGACCACCAGTGGTCCGCGGACCACACTTTGAGAAGCACTGGTTTAAAGGGAACTGTAATATTTAAACATGCCAAACAACACTCGCTATGCTAGATTTAGTTCCTTATCACCTTTTTTTCAAAGAGTGAAGGTATTGGCATGCTTTGACAAGTTAATGGTTCTCTTAACCAGTTTTAACAAACTTTGATCACCAAAGATTGTCCGATGATAACTAGGCGCTGCATGCACTGTCCTACTTTGCATTATTTCACAAGGTTAAGCTGTATTAAAGTCAGATAAATCAGTTTGAAGGGCGGTTGTCTTTTTGTCTCCTTTAAGACCTCTACCATCGACGAGTGGATTGACACTGTTTATGATGACTTAAGATGGATAGGATCACTTTTGCTATGGAATATCTGGAAAAGATGGGGAAAAATGGATAATGTATTTTACACCAGTACGACCAGCATTTGTCCAAAGAGGATGTTTGTGTTTTTTTATTATCATTTTTTCTATGCCCCCCCTTGTTTGAGTATCATTGTATCATTTGAGTATCATTATCACCCCCATAACCTCGGTAATGTTCATACTTTATTTTATAGCATGTTTGAAGGTCGGTGAGTCCTGCCTCTGTATTTCTTACAAAATATGTAATACTTCGATTAGTGCTTTCATTGTAAACTACAGAAGGCTAAAAGAGAATATTGATATGATTTGTCAATGATTGTATGGACTTTAAATTAAAGTAGAATATAACAAAAACAAAATATATTTAAGTAATAGCTCACGACAGGCCGTGGTATATGCTCATTATATCACAGCTAAGGGGCGTGGTTCGGCCCGACACTAGCTGTTAGTGCAAAATTAACGCCATTAACCACTCCTTCTCAGCTCCATCTGACATACAAGCATCTCCACCAACCTCCACCGCTACCATTTCTCCCCCCATCTCCCTTGACCTCCTGACTCCTCCCCCCCAGCGCCGCCCTCTCCCAGTTCAACCTGGTTACCCCACTTGAAATACTCCATCTGATCGGTTCCTCAAATCCCACAACCTGCTCCCTTGACCCTCTACCCACTCCTCTCCTGAAGTCCTGCCTCCCCGTCCTCTGCCCCTATCTCAGTGCTGCATTTGATACTATCGACCATGATATCTTATTGCAAAGACTAGAGCACTTAGTTGGCATACAGGGAACTGCTTTAGACTGGTTTAGGTCCTATCTATCTGAACGCTCTCAGTTTGTACGTGTCAATGATGAATCTTCCACGCAAACCAAAGTTAGCCATGGAGTGCCACAGGGCTCAGTGCTCGGACCTATTTTGTTCACATTATATGCTTCCGTTAGGCAATATTATAAGGAATCATTCTGTAAAGTTTCATTGTTATGCGGATGATACTCAACTATATTTATCAATCAAGCCTGATGAAATTAATCATCTAAATAAAATTCAAGACTGCCTTAAGGACTTAAAAACGTGGATGACCTTAAACTTTTTGATGTTAAACACGACCAAAACTGAAGTTATTGTACTTGGCCCCGAAGAATCTACGAAACAAATTATCTAAGGATATACTAACTATGGATGGCATTAATTTGGCCTCCAGTGAGACTGTAAGGAATCTTGGTGTTATATTTGATCAGGATTTATCCTTTAACGCCCACATAAAATCAATTTCAAGGACCGCCTACTTCCATCTACGTAACATTGCAAAAATCAGGCATATCTTGCCTCAAACGATGCAGAGAAAACTAGTCCATGCATTTGTTACTTCAAGGCTGGATTATTGTAACTCTTTATTATCAGGGTGTACAAGAAGTCAGTCAAGTCGCTTCAGCTGATTCAAAATGCTGCAGCTCGTGTACTAACCAGAGTTAGGAAAAGGGACCACATTACTCCTGTTCTGGCTGCCTTACACTGGCTCCCTATAGAACACAGGATATAATTTAAAATTCTTCTTCTCGCCTACAAAGCCCTTAATGGGCAGGCGCCATCTTACCTCAAAGAACTCATTATACCCTACTGTCCTACTAGGGCATTGCGTTCCAAGAATGCAGGGTTGTTGGTTGTTCCTAGAGTCTCTAAAAGTACAATGGGAGCCAGAGCCTTTTCTTATCAAGCTCCACATTTGTGGAATCAGCTTCCAGTTTGTGTTCGGGCGGCAGGACACCCTATCCGTCTTTAAGAGTGCGCTTAAGACCTTCCTTTTTTGATAAAGCTTATAGTTAGGGCTGATTAGATTCAGCCCCTAGTTTTGCTGATATAGGCTTAGTTTGTCGGGGGACATCTTACTTCTTCCTTCTCTCTGTCTATACCTGTGTACTCTCATGTTCCGATTAACCCAGCTTCCCCAAATGTCTTTCTTTTTGGTTTGTCTATATAAGCCGGGATCCGGAGTCATGGATGATCCTGCGCTCCTCTGTCCTGGATCGCGAGCCCTGGATCGCGAGTCGTGGCTGTGGTCCTGGATCATAGGTTCTGGATGGATATCCTCGTGGATTCATTTTCCTATTATACACACATGCATTTCCAAACATTTGGACTACCTATGTTGCAAATGTATTATCTTTTCAATTTACACACGGCATCTATTGCACGTCTGTCCGTCCTGGGAGAGGGATCCCTCCTCTGTTGCTCTCCCTGAGGTTTCTCCCATTTTTCCCTTTAAATTGTGGGTTTTCTTCGGAAGTTTTTCCTTGTACGATGTAAGGGTCTAAGGACAGAGGGTGTCATATTGTCATACTGATATTTTGTACAAACTGTAAAGTCCACTGAGACAAATGTAACATTTGTGATATTGGGCTATATAAATAAACATTGATTGAATGATTGATTGATTAACCTTTTCAACTCCTCGCTGTCCCATGGAACCGTTCCATCTGCCTTCAAAACTGCTGCCGTTACTCCAATCCTCAAAAAACCTGGTCTTGATCCCTCCTCCCTCACTAATTACCGCCCCATCTCCAACCTACCATTCCTCCTCAAAAACTCTTGAACGCATTGTAGCCAAACAAATTCACTGCCATCTCCAAACCAACCAGCTTTATGAACCTCTTCAGTCTGGATTTCGTCCTCACCACAGTACAGAAACTGCACTCGTCAAAGTCCTCAATAACCTCCTTACCTCTGCTGACACTGGTTCCCTCAACATTCTCATCCTCCTCGACCTGAGTGCAGCCTTTGATACCGTGAGCCACAACATCCTGCTCACCCGACTCAGGGACATTGATATTGAAGGTATTGCACTCAGATGGCTCCAGTCCTACCTCACTTAACGATCCCACTTAATCTCCCTCCCCAACCACTCTCTGCCACAGCTTCAGTCACCCAAGGCGTTCCTCAAGGATCAGTACTTGGCCCCCTCCTCTTCATCATTTACATCCTCCCCCTCGGTCAGATACTCCGCCACTTCAACCTGGACTTCCACTGCTATGCTGATGACACTCAGATCTACCTCAGCACCAAATCCCTCCATAACCCACCCCTTACCACATTGATTCCTGTCCAACAGCTATTAAAACTTGGATGCAACACAACTTCCTCAAACTGAACAGCAATCGGCTCCAAATCCACCCTCAGCAAGGTCACTAACATAACTATCACCATCGATGGCACCATTGTTTCCCCCTCCAATCAGGCACGCAACCTTGGCGTAATCTTTGACCCCACCCTCCTCCTCGAACCTCACATCCGCCAAACAGTCAAACCTCATTTTTCCACCTCCGCAATATTGCAAAAATCCTACCCTCTCTCACCCGCCCCGCAGCCGATGTGACTAATCCATGCCTTCATTTCCTCCCGCCTTGACTACTGCAACTCACTTCTTTACGGCATCAGCACTATATCCCTCAACAGACTCAAACGGGTTCAAAATGCAGCTGCACGTCTCCTCACGCATACCAAATCATGGCATCACATCACCCCAGTCCTCCAAGACCTACACTGGCTTCCTGTCTCCATCGCATCAACTACAACAGTTCTGGTCCTCACCCTTACAAAGCACTCCACCATCTGCCCCCACCTTATCTCACAAACCTTCTCACTCCTTATACAACCCCCACGGTCCCTCAGATCCACCGCAGCCGGACCTCCTATCCATTCCCACATCCACACTCTGCAGCTTTGGGGACAGAGCCTTCTCAGTGGCAGCTCCTAGGCTCTGGAATTCCCTCCCCCAAGATCTCCGTGACTCTGACTCCCTCACAGTCTTTCAGTTCCCGCCTAAAAACACATCTTTTCAACTCTGTCTACCCATTAAGCCCCCCCCCCCCCCCTCTCAATCAACTTCCTCTTGACTGCCTTTTTATTTATTTTGTATTTATTTTTTATTTTACTATACTTACTTGTTGTCTGTCCTTGTTTGTCTACCCTCCCTCATACTGTAAAGCGTCTTTGAGTTGTGAAAAGCGCTATATAAATAAAATGCATTATTATTATTACCTGTACCCCTCCAGTACAGCTCTCCAGTTTTTCATTCAGAAGCATTGTAGATTTGTGTTTAAGTTAATGTCATATTTGTATCGTACTTTCTTCTATATTTATGTTTCTCAATGTAAAGAGTTAAAAGAGTGTATATAATAAACATAATTATGATTATAGCTAAAATCGCTTACCATTCAGTTTAAATATGGTACAGTTCATAATGTGATTATAGTACAGTTTGTTGATCAAATAAGTGAACTTAAAAAGGTTTAAAAAATGTCACCCTCCATCCTTTTTTATTGTTGTGTCTAAAACAGTAATTAAAATGGCAATGTCATAGTAACTGTGTTGTTAGATATGCAGACTGATCACAAGAAGGCGTTAGCACTCGGGAGGAAGCTAAAACCAGGAGGAGTAAACACTGCCGTCGATCTGAACACAAAGCTATCGTTTTCTGCCTCTTTGTGTTATTATACAGGTGGATTAAAAGTCTTTAATAACACAAATGTACCCCATTAAAGGGATAATAGTGTTACGAATATATTGTGATGAAGTCCATTGTTTATGAGCGAGTGTTTTTTGCAGTTATGTGTGCAAATTGAATACTGAGTGTCACGCTAACAGCTAGCGACTAGCGGAGCCGGTTGCTAATGTTAAGGTAAAAAACAGTACACTTTTGCTTATTGTGTAATAATTGACTGTGAGTACATGTGAAATGTATATAGTGTGTATGCATATAGTATGTCTCATTTGGTTTAAGTATGTTTCTGTAGTGTGTTTTCATTGATCTTGAAAAGGCGCCAACATAGATGTTTTGACTGTGGAGTCAGTTAGTAGTAATATATGTTGTAATTTCAATGGTTACTCATAGTACATTTGGAATGTTTTTTTTAACGCTTTAACGAGTGATGACTAATCGGGGCGTGTTGCCCAGGTATTCATTAGAGTAGAGGAACTGGGCGTCACAGATGTTGGAAAAACAATGTTTGTCCTTCTCATCTCAACGGTGTCTCAGCTGGGAGAGCCACACAAAGGCCTGATAGTTCTCCACATTCAAAAGCAAGTGAAAGGCAGAGGGAGGAACAGAGAGCTACACAGCTTTAAATAAAGCCAGAAATAATCAGAGCTTTCCCACACTCTAATTATGCTAATGACATGCGTCGTTGAATATTGTAAGTGCATTACTCACTGGTTACAGCGTCTCAAAATACAGCCTGCATGATGCATACAGGAGATGTTGTCTGCCAGATGTATCTCCCTTGTGAGCGATAATCTTGGCCACCACGTCCCTGGCATGGACGTCGATGGTGCAGATCGTCATGACCATCTGCCGATCGCCCAGCGTAAGCTGCCCAATCAGAATGGAGATGAGGGTGTTGAGCTGGGACACCTGCTTCCTGTGGAACTCCTTCATGGCGTTATCATAGCCCTCCTCCAGACGGGAAAAGGCCATGCCCACATCAGACGTCACCAGATCTGAGTGCAGGTCAGTGCTACCTGAATCAGGGGCAACAAAATAACTGAAGGACCACAAACACAACTGATGACTGATTCCTGTGTTGAAGGTCCAAATCCCAACAGACTGGACCAAACCGCTCTTTGTTTTGTTCAAATGTGTTTGGCTGCATTTCCCTCAGTGTGTCCGCTCTCTGTGTGTGTATTATGTTGTGTTTTCGTCTTACTTTCTATCCTTTTGTTATTACATTATTCAAATGTATTTATAATTAGATATATGTTTATTATATATTAATAGAAAGAATATGCTATGGCAATATTTGCATTAATAGTTACACTTTTTTTCCAGATTGAGTTGGCCTTTCTGTAATTGTGATCAAATCCCCTCTTAGGAGCACACTGCATACAGAGCTGCTGCTTTAGTAAACCAGGCTGAATCTGTCCTTACAATGATTCATAACTCAGTGATTCATCTACAGCCAATAAAAAAGACACTGCATTTTTTACGGATCAACCTTTGTACTGAATCAGATGTGTTTAATGGCTGCTCTCCTTCACTGATTCAGAGAGCAGAATCAGTGATGTCAGGCACAGGGTGTCGCCCTTCAGAACATTTTCGAAAAATGATAAGAATTCATATTATGGAGAAGTGTAACTTATCACTCGTTCTGACTGATCAAAATATTTGAGTGACTATGCAAAGGTGAGTAAGAAGTGACACTGGACTGTAATGTCACTGAGAGACAGAGACCATGATATGCATAATCCATCAGCTGTTGGATTACATGAGTAAATCAGTGAAAAACTCTCTACCTATAGTAGTACAGTATAAATAATCCTATGCCAATATGTGTCTGTAGTATATTAGATTATTCAATTTATTCAATGTTTTCGTTATATTGTGTATTATTTAGATTCTCTAGTAATATACGTCCTTTGCATTGTGAATTTGTATATACTTACTGCTAAGTTATTTGTTTTTAATTTATATATACTTGCCGCTAATGTACATTTTTTATTATATTTGTATCTTATTGTATATTTTGGAATATATCCAAAGGACTTCAAACAGACGTCAAACGGACCAAACTTTTGAACTTCTTCAAGCCAGGGAGGGCTATGGCTCTGTGTTGGAAAAAATGATTTTGATAAAGGACCTTCGGGTAGTGTTGGTCTGGAAAAGACTGACATACATCGCTAAAGGCAAGCGGAAGGACTTCAAACAGCTCTGGGAACAGTATTATGAACATTAGAGGGATGGGAATGTTGACTGCCTTTGAAAGGACATTTGTGAAATGTTTCAATTTTTTGTATTGTATATGTATGCTATTTAGTCTTAGTGCAAGTTAAGGGTGTGTGTATGTAAGTGTGTGAAGTACATGTTTTTTTGTTTGTTCTTTTGATTTGTTTGTTCCAATATAAGAAAATACCAATAAAGGATATTGTGAAAAAATCGTATTGTATCTTTTTACCTCGTGTAATGCATGACAACATTGCTGCTGTGACAACATCTTCCCAATTCGGGATAATCAGTCTCAGTGTTCGTGTAGTCTTTGCGTTAGACTTTTTCTTGTCCGTCATTTTGATTTGATATTAGGATCGTAAAATTTCCGTCATAATCCATTATTACCCGTCATTTTATTTTTCATGTTTTAATGATGAGATGAGACATATTTAATATTTATGTTTGGGTACTGAGCAGCAAATGTTCATTCATCATTTTTTTAATGATTCATACTAGGGCTGCACGGTATTGAAAAAAACTGACATCGCGGTTTTTTCCCCCCCTGCGGTAATATATGCGTTTTTTTTAACCTGTTAAACCCCAAAGTCCCCGGGTGGTATTTACGTTTTTTTTTCACGACAGTGTCTCAGGGGGATCGTAATATTTAAGAACCTATTAATGTGTGTTTACCAGATTAACGGAATAATCTCAGCTAACTGACTATACAAACCATTTTTTACCAAAACAAAACACAAGTCTCATAAGAAGCATCTAAATGACCCCTGAGCGAAAAACGCACTTTGGCACAGAACTCAAGATAAAAGTACCCTTATTATTACTTATCGTAGCTGCACATACAAGATATCCGATTAAAGCTGAGGTTCCACAGATTATTTAGGTAATAGTATCATTACTGAGTGATCTGAACTGTTAAGTTGTGTTAAAATCACAAACTTGTCTTTTGAGTCACAGTCTTTGAAGAAAATACATGTGTTACAAAGTGATTGACATTCTACCAGTAGTAACGTTTTCAGAACAAAAAAAGTATCTTGGTAGCAGAAAAAAAGCAAAAAATCAGTAAAGTCATCAAAAACGACATTTTTAACTGGATTGTCTTACTTAAATCAAAAGCTGCTAGAAGACTCACATTCTTAAATAACATCTATTTAGACTTTTTGCATACATAAACGTGTATCTTACAGTTCCTTTGTGAGAGAAAACGCCTACGTGTGATATCACACCTACATGTGATAACACCTCTAACAAAGGGCTCATTAGCATATCAAATGGCTCATTAGCATAAGTAGGGAGAGGTGGACCTGTCACAGCACCTGTCACTTTGTATGCATACTAATGTAATGGATGCCGCATCCTTATAACTACTGGGGACCCCATGTGTCGGGGCGTGGCTGGTGGGCAGTGGGCACTAGTTGGCTGACGTTGTCCGTGTCAACAGGAGTGACAGTCCGCACACACACAAGACCGCAATTATGGCAGAAGCAAAAAAGCCCAAAATATATAATTTTCACTCCGAGTGGGAGGATGATTATTTTTGTATCTATTCCAATTCAAAGTCCATCTGTCTCATCTGCAATGCGAGCGTGGCTTTATCGAAGAAGGGTAATTTAGGAGCGGCATTTCAAAACAGTGCACAAACGCTACGAGACGGAATTCCCTCCTAATTCTGCCCACGCTCCCAAAAGGGGAGGGGCCTGAAAGGACAGCTAAATGCACAGCAGTCCATTTTCACCCAGGCCCAACAACAAGAGCAAGGCTGCTACCAGAGCATCTTATCGTGTCAGTCACATTCTTGCGAAACACATGAAGTCTTTCAAAGACGGCGAAGTTGTGAAAGAAGCATTCCTGGAGGCTGCCGACGCGCTTTTTGGGGACAGTAAAAATAACAAAAGCATTTCAACAGGTTTTTGACATAATAAAAACTCAAGTTAGATACCGTTATTAATCAGCTGTAAGTTTTAGTTTGTTTGAACTTAGTCATTATAATGATTGTACAAAATGGTATAAGAATGCAAACTTAAATTGTATAGTATTATCAATTCAGGTTAAGAAACTAGTGTTGCTTGCATCCTATTTTAAAAAGGCATTTATTTTTATAATCTACTAAAATGCAACAAAAAAAGGGTTTGATTCTATTAATGTCTTTTTTATTGCACTTTGGCAGCAGATTCCTGTGTAGCTTCAGATCTGAGTTGTCTTATTAGTAAGCCTCATTTATACTTTTGTAGCAACACTATTTTTATATAATGTCAAATAAAGGGTTCAGAGTATTTTCTTTTGTTCCTGTGTCATATGTGGCAGCACTGTTCAATGCTTCTTGAAAACATTACCCACTGTAGTGACGTGTGGATAAACTCCAACTCTGTATCAACAACACTGTTGTGTAACTTCAGTTAAATACTTGTATGTGTGTAGATTAGAAAGAGGTAAGATAAAGGATCTGCAGTATTTATGAAGTATTAATCGTACAAAGGTCAGTTTATACAAGTAGAAGTGTGTATTTACCTGGTAGTAGGCTGTCAGTAATGGCTATGCTCTCTATTTGGACTGGTAGATCTCAGCAGACTGGCAACTTTAAAAGTAGCTCTCGGTTCAAAAAAGGTTGGGCACCCCTGACCTACACACACAAACCAAAGACAGCCATTCAACAGTGCAGCAAAACAGTTGCAATGTGTGTGACTTGAGCACCAACGGCTCTTTTCGATATACCTTAATGAGGTCATTAATAAGCATTATAGTGGAATCAGCAAATACTATGGGATGTAATGGGAAACATAATGGATTTCTGGCTTTGATATGCAAAACCCCAGGGGCAATGACGGACTCTATCATGTCCCTCCCTTAATATGGGCTGTGATATCTATATTGATATTTTCGTCCATGAAAAAAGGTTAAGGAAATTCATCACTATCTACAGAGAGCCATAGTGCCATGGTCAGCAGTAGTCTAATACAGATATTAATTAATTCAGCATTCCGCTTATCACACAGAAGTTATGGACCATGATTTCAGACACATGAATAAGAGATAGGGCTGTCTGTATGTCGGTGCATTCACAGGGCTGACTGAACGGGACGTACTCCTCCTCTCTGCTGAACACCCCCACAGCGCTCTGTGCAGGCCTCTCCTCTTCATCTGCATCAAATTGCATCTTAGCCATGTTGTCAAACAGCTTTGACAGATGCTTCTCCACCTGAGCAAACACACAAGCACATTTAGTTGGGCTCTATACAAGCTCACGTTTTTTACCACTGCGCAAATAAATAATGTTTAATTAGCATTTTCATTTGTGTAAGGGCAAGACCCATGTTCTGCAGCATGCCTGATGCATTTAGGGGCGAGTTGTTTTAACAGTGATTTATCTCTCCATGATGGAAAGCATTAGACAGTTTCCTAATGATTGAGGTTGAGGCTGGCTGCAAAAACTATGAGTGAGACTGCCCCTGTGGACACTGCAAATACTACAGCAGTCGACAGCACTCAGTGGAATGTGGTGTAAGTGAGCCACCTGCTGTGGGTGGTCACATTGGACAGGATGTCCAGCAGATCAGCTGAAGAGATGAAGTAAAATCTGGGAAAGGCCAGACGCTTGGTGTCCAGGTTTTCTGACAGAGCTTTTTCACATAGAGACAGCCTACAGAGAAATACAGATGTGTGTGTGTGTGTGTGTGTGTGGTGTGTGTGTGTGTGTGTGTGTGGGGTGTGTGTGTGTGTGTGTGTGTGTGTGTGTGTGTGTGGGGTGTGTGTGTGTGTGTGTGTGTGTGTGTGTGTGTGTGTGTGTGTGTGTGTGTGGGTGTGTGTGTGTGTGTTTGTGGTGTGTGTGTTAGACGTCTGAAGCCTGTACTGATAACACTCATTAGAAGTAAAAAACAGAGAGAGAGAGAGTTCGCACCTGCTTGGATGTCCTCCAGTTTACCAAACAGACCCACTTTATTAGTGGCCTCCACTACATTGGGCGTTTGATGCACAGCGTTTGCCAGCTCTTGAAATCAGCATCAATCCCTCAAAGCGCCTGGAGTCCTGCAGAGGATTTCACAGGGAGGAATCAGGCTTATAACGAACATCTGGCTTTAAGCACAGCCCAATGTCTTTGGAGTAAATCAAGAGTGTTTAATAAAAAATAAATAAACTTGGAGCCTGATTTACCTGTTAGCTAGTAGCTAGCTGACATTAACGTTACACATTGCACTCATATTACTCACCGAAACCTTGTAAAGCCGGTCCCGGCTGCTGTTACAGAACCGACTAACTCCCCTTTCGTGTATGTACAGCTCTCAACATGCCCAGACTTGTAGTGATGTTCACCTCGTTTTATACTTTTCGTCTCAGTCTGAAAGAAACAGGTGAAATTTGCTAACGTGACGGCCATCTTTGTGATGGTGACGCGTTTTGTGCGAGACCAGAGACCTGTAGTTCACTGAGCGGTTTCTCACAAACAAATGTGTAACTTCACAGTTTTACGACACATTTACATTTTTTGACTTGTAAAATGTTCTTTTAAATTGACAAACATCATATGTGTCATTCGTGGCACAATTCAAACGGGATCAAAAGATAACCTTTCTCTCTCCATTGACTTCAATGTATAATGTTCCGCTTCCGGGGTCCCATGGAGGCTCCCGGAAGGGGAGGGACTTCGCCTCTCTATATTGTGTGTGGTGTGTCCCCCGGAAAGTGGAGGATATTAATGATTGTGTTACATTTTAGCAGCGGTGCACATACCATGAATATGGGGACATGCCGGACAGATCTTCAAGTAAGGGTTACGATCCACCCGCTGTGAAATGAACTTATCTTCCATATTTGCCGTACACTTGTGTTTACGGAAGTTGAGATGTTTCTCGGTTGTGATTGGTTGTTCCTCGTCACATGACGAGCGGTGCGCGCTGCTGCAGTGCACGTCTCCATTGAAACCAATGGAAATGAGCTCGCAACGCTGATGTGTATGGCTCCGTACAAAGTTGTACTCATTGCATTAGTGTAGGCTACTGTAGATTTTTACACTGGAGGCACCCATCTCGGCCGAAGTCGGTTCATGTTAACCTAAAGGTACATCATTAAATGGTAAATGTCGCCTTTAAGGAGCAGAACATTTTTGTTTTATTTGTGTGTGAATAATGAAATCATTTCAAATATGTTTTTCTGTGATAGGTAATTGGTGTGGAGAAGATTGACCTCAGCCTTGCTTTGAACATTCTTCCAAAGGCTCTGTAGTAAATGGTGAGTATTCAAATGTTTTGTGTGATTTACTTGACTAACTTAAACTTGATCTTTAACTAATTGAAAACTGGTATTAGTCTGACAATTTCTGAATGTTTATTCATAACATTTACATACTGCAAACATTGCAGGGATAAACACATTTTCTGATTTATTAGGCAAAAGTGATTCAGAAAGTGAGAGGCAATAGCCAAACATTCTGCGATAAAGCCTCCTTCACAAAAGTGATAATGTTTTGTTTGTTGAAATGGCTATAAGGGTGTTTCTTATATGTAGTCTTTAAAAAAAAACGTAAACTAAATGAAATGTAATGTAGTCTAACCTGAGGCCTGTACTACGAAGCTGGTTCAACCTAACCTGGATATGTTTGAGTTAGCCGGTTGGCCTAATCCAAAACATACGCGCTCTCGCTAAACTGTACTACGACGTGGGTTATCAAGTGGATCGCTCAAGCCAGCCGTGTCCTATCTAGTTAGGTGCGCGTTCACATGAAAGGGGTGGTATTTGGAGCATTCGACCAATCACAAACATGGAGAAGCGTACTGACAGCTCAGCGTCATAGTTACTGAATGAAAAGTCAACTATAATATTAGACAAATATGAAGACGTTAAACTTTAAACATCCATGACTTTATCCAGGATCAAAGCCACATAGCTGCACCTGCAAGGTGAATACAGCTGGCAAAAGAAAAAGTGTTTGAATGCATACATTAACAGGTTTATGATATCACTGCCCCGTCTAAGAGACGAGTGGATCTGACTTTAATTACATTTGTCTCGAGTGTTTCGTCAACTTAATGTGTTGCTTAAAATAATCCTTCTGCATACAGTATGTGACACTAGTGCTGTAGCGACGCGTCGACGACGTCGACGTGTCGACTTCAAAATATCGTCGACGACATATTTCCGCGTCGACGCGTCGCTACCTTTATATATACAGTCTATGGTCGCTACACACACGTGGGTCACCCAAAGCAACAAGCAGTTCGCAATCGCACTTCAAACACAATGGAGACTGAAACGGCTACCACCTCCTCCTCACAGGATTGCGCACGAAGCCCCCAAACAAAAACATCTCGCCCTAGGTCTTCAAAAGCATGGGAATATTTTAAAGTTTGTCCAAAACGCAAAGATATTTATATATTTATATCTCACTGAGACTGCTGCATAGCCTAGGCCGGAAGCAGCAGCTAGCTGTGGTGGCTACCATTAGCAGCTAGCATTTGCTCTCCGATTTTTACATAAAAATGGAATTATGGATTATAAATTCAATATTTTTTATACATAGACGTTAAAAACCTATGGATTAACCGATTCAGCCGTGTTTTTTCTCATTTTAATGCCATTGAACACGTCTTTTGATCAGATTGACAGCTACGGTGGTGAGACGATCTCCCTAGAAGCTCTGTAAAGGTACGTGTTGTGATGACTGTATTTGCTTCCCCTGTCGCGAGTCCGGATCACTCAGTGATAATACTATATACCTACATAATCTGTGGAGTCTCAGCTTTAATCGGATATATTGTATGTGCAGCTACGATAAGTAATAAGGGTACTTTTATCTTGAGTTCTGTGCCAATGTCCGTTAGCATTTTTCGCTCAGGGGTCATTTAGATGCTTCTTATGAGACTTGTGTTTTGTTTTGGTAAACATGGTTTGTATCGTCAGTTAGCTGAGATTATTTCCGTTAATCTGGTATAACACATTAATAGGTTCTTAATATTAAGACACAGTATCGTGAAACATTTTTTTTTACATTACGTTTTTTTTACATTACGTTTTTTATGAATTGAACAACAGAAAAATAATCGTTATGTCGACTAATCGATCAAATAATCGCCCGATTAATCGTTTTCAAAATAATCGTTTTCAAAATAATCGTTTCCCCCCAGCACTATGTGACACTGTGAGTGTTGCACGGCCAGATACGACTCAGCTGACTCAGATAAGGAGATATATGATACATTATGATGTGATATGCCGCGAATGAGTTGCAGGCGAACTTGAGCTCCAGGAGAAAACCCTAAATATGAATGTTCATGGCCTCAGTTTTCTTCATATTTACTGCCAGTACTTTTGTACTATGTGCAGCTGTTGTTGTATTTTTTCAGTTTGAGACAGTAGAGAACACCATCATCAGCATAAAGCAGAAACTTCACCTCATTATAGAGAGACCAGCAGCAGCACATTGCGCCAACCCAACAAGATTTAATTCATATATACATTAAATAACGTTTACATTTAAACCCTGAGCTTTGAATATACTTTAACAGCTCTTATGAAATCCTCACATTTTTGAAAAACAACAAAAACAAAACAATGTAATTGAACCCAAAAGTAGAAACACCAAAAACAATCTGTACAAAGATATTCTATTGTTGTTGCATTTATTAAATTCAAAGTTGTTTAAATCACAAATAGAACAGATACCGGTACTTTAGTAACCTAAATGTCATAAAGTAATGAATATATACTGTATATGTTTACACAGTGAGGCATACAAATAATACATTTAATTAACATTTTATTTTAAAATCAAGTCTAAACACAACTAAAAAACACTAAATATGAAAATGTGAAGGAAGGGAGGGGGTGATGTAGGAAGAAAGAGGTGAGGGAAATGGAGGAGAGAGTTTGGGGTGAAGTGAGGGGAGAGTATGGAGGAAGTAGGTAAATAAAGGATGGAGTAAGGTGAGAGAGGGTGAGGTAGCAGGAAGTAGGTACAGTAAATGGGGGAGGGACTTAATAGTGAGTTTTTTTACATCTATTATACAGATTGTGGGAAAACCTGAGCTCCAGGAGAAAACCCTGAGTATGAAAAGGGGAAGGCAGTAAGGGGTGAGGTAGGAGGAAGGAGGTGAGGGGAAATTGAGAAGAGAAAGAAGAGAGGAAAAGGCAGCTACTGACGTCCAGCCTCCTCCTTCTCCTCTTTCTCCCCCTTTGCTTTCTTTCTCATCTCCTTCTCTTGCATCTTGCGTAGCATTTTCTGCAAAATGGCGTCCCTTTCCTCAGTCGCCCTCCTGCGAGCGAAGAATCCTCTGCTCTTATTCTTCATGTGAAGACACAGGTCCTCCAGAAGTGTCTTTTCGTCGTCCATCTTCTTCTCTTTAGCCTCACAGCTCTCCTTCGCCTGTTTCAATCGTATCTCCATCAAAATAACCCTGGTTTCCCAGCGCTGGTCTTTCTGGGTCAGGTCTTCTGAGAACTTTTCCTCCTTCTCTCTCATCTGGTCTTCAAGCTGCTTGACATCCGTCTCCCAGCTTTTTTTTAACTTGGCCAAATGATTCTTTTGCTTCTGCACCTGTTTGCATTTAGCCTCCACCTGTTTTAGCTGAGTCGCCCAGCTCTGGTGTTTTTCGGCCAAATCTTCAGAGAACTTTTTCTCTTGCTCATCCAGGTCGTTCTGCAGCTGCTGGACTTTCATGTCCTTCTGTTTGAAATCGATCTCCCAGCTCTTGTTTTCCTGGATCAGGATATATATGGATTCCTTGGCCTTTTCAAATTTTGCCTTAACCACTGTCTCCCCGATCAGCATTTTCAGAACCAGGTTGTCCTTCTTCTTCTCTTCCTCTTGAAATGTGGTTTTCATGAAATTAACCTTGGTTTCGCAGCTCAGGTGTTCTTCTGCCAGGTCTTTGGAGAACTTGTCCTCCTTCTCTCTCATCTGGTCTTTCAGCTGTTTGACATCCGTCTCCCAGCTTTTGTTGTTCTTTGCCAGATGCTCGTTCTCCTCCTCCACCTGTTTTAGTTTGTCCTCCACCTGTTTGAGCTCAGTCTCACAGCTCAGGTTCTTCTTGGCCAGGTCGTCCTTTTCCTGAGACACCTCTTTTAGTTTGGTCTCCATCGAGATCTTTTCTCCCTGCTTTTCCAACTGGTCCACCAACTTTTGGACTTCCTTCTCCATGGCTTTGATTTTACAGGTCTGGTAAGTGTTGTGCTTCATCACCTGTTTCAATTTCAACTCCATCTTTTGTTTTTCCGTCTCCAAGGTGTGGTTTCTAGCGACCTGGTAGTTTTTCTCTTCCACTACATACTTCATGCCTTGTTTCTCACTCTCCCAGCTCTGTTGTTTCTCAGCCAGGTCCTTGGTGGACTTTTCCTGGCTCTGAATGAGTTCTTCCTCTCTTCTTTTCAGCAGGTTTATGGTCACCAGGTTCTCCTGCAGCTGCTGCTTGTGTTGCGCCTCTTTAGTTTCCATTTCCTCCTCCAGAGCGCCGTATCTTTCCTCCCAGATTGTCACACAATCAAGGAGTTCATCTCCTCTCATCACCAGCAGTTTTACGGTCTCTGCGTCAAACTGCAGGAGACTCTCATCGTTCTGGCTGTCGGATGTCTCCATGTTGCTCTGGTCTGACTTTGTTCCCTCCATGGCACTGTCTGTGGACTTGTGTTGTGCGTAGGGATAAAAATCTATGTGTCTACGTGATACGTGTTTTGTCTAGAAAACTGTAAAGTTTGTTTGCTCTGACTGAATATGTGTACCACTCACCGCTCTGAACTGAACAACTGAATGAGTTGACTGGAACCCAAAGCTCTTGCTATGCAAAGCTCTAAACCACCTGTGATGTCACGTGATGATGTCACCGATTCTACTTTCAACTGTGAAGATGTCATTCCGTTAGGGTCACATGTGATTCCGTTAGGGTCACATGTGATTCCGTTAAGGTCACATGTGATTCCGTTAGGGTCACATGTGATTCCGTTAAGGTCACATGGGATTTTGTCGTAAAATGCGATTAATTTGTCCCACTTTATGACTTTATAAGCATAATAAATGTTGTGCTTTAAGGTCTTTATAGTTACACAATGCCAATATTTAATTTTATGAATTTTCTTTAAGTTGTTTGGAGTCAAAGGTAACAAGCCTCTTTGTAAGCACAAATTTGTATTCATACAAAAATATAATTATGTATTATAAGTGCATTATTTGTGTGTTTGTTTCTACTTAGACACACTTACAAAATACTGACATTATATACAGATTAGGTGATTTAAAAAGAAAATCTTAATTTAAAAAATAACAAAAAAATTAAATGCATGATGCTTTTGGGCAAAACCTAATAACTGAATGCCTCCCTTATTGCTGACAGGATTTCATGATTTCATGACTTTATAAGCCCAATAAATGTTTGTGTTTCGAACACTTTACAGTTACGGAGCGTCCACACTACAGCTTCAAAAAAAGCTTGGAGCTGGGCGTGTCTGAAGCTTGGGGATTTTATTCGAGCAACGCGACCAACAACCAATCACATGAATCTCCCGCCCCCGACATACAAAGCAAAAAACCCCGGGGATTTTATGCGAGCAATATATATATATATAAACTCCCCAAACAGGTGAAAACCTACCAGTTTCACCCACTGTCTCTGCCACCTCCCTCCATGCCTGGTTCCTCCGGGTTGTATCCCGGTAGGTGAAGAGGGTCTGGTCATACAAAACCGGGTGATTTGCTACGGCGATAAATAGTTTCTCCTCCATCTTTTTTTTAAATATAGAAATGAACGGCGGGATATTTCTCCCAGCTTCGACGCGGTTTGATTGGCTAGGGCTTGAGCTGTCAGATTTTCAGAAACGGGATTTGATTGGCTGGCGCTGGCTACTCCGGCGTCTCCGGCGTCAGAAGTTGAACATTGTTCAACTTCTGACGCCGGAGACGGACCGCTATGCTACCCACAATTCAGTTCGGCAAAAAGCGAGGCAACGTGACGTCACCCCATTCAAAGTGAATGGGCAGACGCGTTGGAGACTGTTTTTGAAGCTGTCAACGCTGTAGTGTGGACGCAGCGTAACACAATGCAAAGATTTAACTTTATTTAATTTTCTCGATATTTATTTTATTCAATGGTAACAAACCTCTTGCATAGCACAAGTGTCTTTTCTGTTAGTCTTTGATCTCTGTTGTAATTATTTCAAGGATAAGAACTTTGGGTTCTAGCACTCCCAGACCATTTACATGCACAACAACTTATAACACACTACAGGAAAGGGAAAACCCCCCAAATCAGAATAAGGCCTCATATATATAAAGACATTATAATTATAACTTAACAATAGTTTATATAAACAGTCTATGATTGTGACACATGCCTGTATAAAACAAGTGAGAGATGGCTCTTCTGTAATTTCAGTGCTACACATAGATTTCACCACGATGGATCTGGTAACGTTTGAGAAGGAGAACTGTGAGCGTATCCAAGCCGTTGAGACTTCATTCGGACCGGCAGGGAGGCCTCTATCCCAGCCAGGGAGAGTTCTGGTGGGTCAGGGTCATAAAGCAAGGACGTACTAGGAAGCCAGAGCCTAAAGTTTTCTTTCTGTTCAACGACATGCTGGTGTACGGCAGCATCATCCTGAACGGCCGCTGGCACAAAAAACAGAAAGTCATCCCTCTAGGTAAGCAGAACCCTAGATCTATCCGACAGATTCAAAAGATTCGATTCAAAGGTTTTATTGTCATATGAACAGTGTAGAAATGGCTATGAAATTCTTCTGACCTGAGCTCCTCCAACAATGCAACATGTATAATAAAATACAAAAATACAAAATAAAAAGTAGTGCATTTAGTCTATATCTAGATAACGATGATATGATGGAATGTATACCTCCGTAGAAGCTTTAGTGATGAAGTGTTTGTTTTTGTTTTGCCTTGTTGTAACTTTATATTCACGTGCAAAAGATATCTACAACAGCAAAACAATGGAGGTGCATGGCATTTAAAGTACACTGAAAAAAAGGGGAAAGTGGGGTTGTTCAATTTGCAAATATGCAGTTAATATATGAGACATAATTTATTCATGTTTCTCGTCGAAACATGAATCAATCATGTAGAACTATTTTAATCTTGAGGGCTGTACGTTCTATAAGTCTCAATCATGTTAAGAAATAAGAAAAAAGTTATGTTTATCTCTGTAACTCCGCCCACTGAGCACATACGTCAGCAGCTTGCTCTGCAGCCGATTACTCAGCTTCTAATTATTATTTACAAATATTTTATTCACAAATTAACATGGTCGGACTCAAACCCGTACTTTAATAGTTTCGTAATTGAACCTGAACAATATGGCACTTTAATGGACAAGATGTAAAGCAGAAAAAAATTGCAAAATATATTTATTTTTTAAAATGTGAAGCTTTTTATTTTTTAAACAAAGGAGGGGGGAGGGGTTCTACCATCTTTTCTTCCCGCATCGGAGGAGTAAGCTGGTTCTGTCCCGAGAACATCTCTACAAGGTAAAAGTTATTTAAAGTTATTTAATGTCATCAAACGTTCGTCATAGGTCATAGGTTATCACAAGACGCATTGTTTGCAAAAAGCAGAGTTCACATTTGCCGTTACAACGAGCAACGTAAATACAGCTGTCAATTTGTAAACATTGTCATTCACTGGTGTTAGCTAGGATAAAGCCATGAAAATCATAAGGTGAGTTTATATTGATTGACTTGTGTTTAGCGTGTTTTTATACTGTGAGTATTTGTAGAGCGTAAGTCCGGCAGTTGCTTGATTTACAATATTTAAAACTATGAACCTTGCCCAACGTTATGCACATTAAACCGAGTTCAGTGGGGAGGGGGGAGTCATAGATGATGGATGAGCTTGCGGCATGTTTGCATGTCTATAGGCTAGCCTACGTCTTGTTTTAAATGATTGTTTCATGTCTGCTGTCAGGCGGTGTAGAACTTTACTGCGTCGGTCCGGCTCTGCTCTTGTGCCGACTTTTAAGGGCGCTGATGCAGGTTGTAGGCCTACCTTACGTTAAGCGACCATCTTTACCCATTTAAGGTGTTGATTGTTAAAGATACAGTATTGTCTGTGGGACCGCAGTGTTTTCCCTAAAAAACGGTGTTTATGTCTCTGCTTTGATCCGCTCTGTGTCCATGTAAATACCGTAAATACACACAGATCAAAACAGAGACAATAGAGAGGCGAAGTCACGCCCATCTACTTCCGGTCCATGGGACCCCGGAAGCGAAAAATTATACATTGAATTCAATGGAGAGAGAAAACGTATCTTTTGATCCCGTTTGAATTGTGCCACGAACTACACATATGATGTTTGTCAATCTTAAACAATCATTTCCATGTCAAAAAAGTCACATTTTGTCGTAAAACTGTTGAAATATAAGACTATGAAAAATACGTGACTACAAAGACTACAAATCCCATTCTGGGTCGCGTAAGTGATGTCACAGGCGATAATGCTCCAAGTGGTTGGTTCACTTTTGCAAGATGCCTGTGTGCTTTGTACCAGGTTGTAATCACAAAAGTCATCATACCACTTGCTCGTTCTATCTTCCCGTCTGATGAAAGGACCAGGAGTCGCTGGATCAGACATATCAGGTAATATCATAGGTAATATACATGTTGTGCATGGAACATAGTCAAGTTAGCTACCTAGCTAGTAGCGACGAGTAGCGAGCACGTTAGTTAGCATTACATTACTTAGCCTTGTCATTTTTAGTAGCCTTACCATGAAGTTATTATTTTATTACATGAAGTAAACCAAAATGTTAAACAGTAACCAAACATGATGGTAAGTATTTCGTGAAACATTTGAAGAGTAGCCTACTGCGCCCTCCACCGGGTGCTAAGCAAGCAGTTCAGGGAGAGTCGAAGGCAGGCAGGGAGCTTTGCATGACATTCTTCTGGACGTGTTTCATTGTGATGACAGCGAGGGTGAGTCAATCTGTTTGTTGGAAAGACAGTCGTTGTGTGCTTATTGAGAGAAAATTGTTAGAAGAGATAATTATTCAAAGTGTTGTTACTTTAAAGTGTTGTTACTGACCTTTTTCTGTTTTATTTTCTTTACCTCACCTGTAACTGCTGAGACGTTGAGGAACATGCACACTGACCTGCTCTGGCAACCTGATTTCCACTGTACGTAATAGTATTTGGTTATGGTATATTATTTATATACATCAAAAGCACAATGCACCCCCCAGAGACACACATGTATTGAGTGTGATATTTTGCATAGGTCATGTGAAATCATCTTTACATACTAGAAAACTGTAGGAGCGGCAACTTGTTTTGAAATATAATTTTTAATATCCGATAATAAAGTTGATCTGTTTTCTTTATTCTTCTCTCTTCCCAGCTCCATCCATCACCATTCTCTGTTCCTGCAGGTCCTGCTTGCTAATCAATGCTCATATGTTTTTACACAATTACAAATAAGGTCAATGTATTTTATGACATGAAGTTGTGCTTCATTCGGAGTCAATAATAAATTCATTCTGCCTTCAATTGCACAATGATTGTGGACTGCACCGACATCCATGTAGCTGCCCCCCAGTAAGATGAACCAAGCAAAGAGGGTCACCATCATGCCCAAGGACATCCAGCTGGCCCGCCGCATCCGCGGAGAGAGGGCTTAGACTGACCTGAGACCAGCACACCCAAACACAACGGCTCTTTTAAGAGCCACCTACAGTTTCAAAGAGTTGCAATCCTACGTTATTATAATGATTAAACTGGTTTATGTATCACTTAGTTTACTGAACCGTGATGAATGAAATAAATGAGTGAGGTAGTGGTTTACTGAAGTTACAAAGACATTCATATATGAGTAACAGGTCAGTGTAAACACAAGCTTCTGTCAATTATGGATCATTCAAACTATATAAAAATATGTAATAAAGTTCTAAAACAAGTATTCGGTATATTCCTTGATAGCGTTTGGAGAAGGTTGTTTTTAAGTTTACTCAAATCTATCGTTTCAACTGTTTCACTTTATGAAAAGGGAACAGGTGAGTAGAGCATCATTGAGTTTCTTATTCTGTCAGTAAATTATCCAAATGAATGTTTTTCATTATTTTAGTCAACCCTAAACAAATTGATTGTACCTTTTAATAATGACCTTACATGGTCGGCAAAGTTAAATTAACTTCAGAAAATCAAATTTGTTCTGAGAAAAAAATAATAAATGTTTAAAGATAGGAACTTGCCATCCCACTGAAAAACAGTCCGTAGAGATTTAAAGGCGTAGTTGTAGTTCAGTCCAACGTTTCATTTTGATTCATTTGACAACAGTCAACTATTTTCATAAAGAATATATCTATGTTTCAAAGTCAACTTTATTGTCAATCTTACTCAGTTTGTGTTTATAGACGAGAGAGATCAAAAAGACGTTTCCAACAATCCCAAATATGAAACATTTAATTATACAATTTACAGATATGTATACAAATATATATATCCTATATACACCATCATGTATAATGATGGTGTATGATGTAGAAGGAAGTGTGGTAGATAACAAGTAAATATAGAGTTACATACAGATCCATGTTACAGCAAAATATGGAATAACTAAGAAGCACGCAGTATAATAATAATTACATGCAACAATTAAATAACTGCTCAGCATCTCCACCACAATCCCAATCTGCTGTGTCCTGTTTTCCTCCCCCCTGCATAACACCCCATCACACATACGAAACACAACGCAGAGTCCGAGGGTGTTAAGAGTATGTTTATTGAAATGTCCTCCTCTCTACTGGCCAACACAGGGAGCATATGCTGGGTGTAGAATTTTTCCAGGAGGAGGAGATTTCCATGCCATGCAGGGTCTTTGGGGATGGGGATGATGATCGCCTCCTTCGTGGTCCACACAACAAAGTAGCAGAGACTCCGGTCTGTGATGTGCAGCTGCCCTTGGACCTGGTGCCAGTATGGGTGATTCTCCTTGAGAATGTATGACCCACCCTCCTCACGAAGACAGAAGGATGGTAACTTGACTGCCTCCGCGATGGTCATGTTCCTCTGGCTGTGTGGACACTTCACCTCCAGCAGGGCAGATGGCTGCACAAGTCCATCGGGTGATCCTCCCAAAACACCGGACTCACTCACAAAGAGACCAGACTCGATTCGAACACTGTCACCCGATAGGCCTCCACAAAAGCCTTCACCCCTTCGGCCTCGTTTACAACCCCCCAGTTGACAGTTGGCGATGTCTCTGGCCAGTGGGTTGTATGTCTCCTCTCGCTGTTGGTAAAGTTGAGACACCGGCTGGACTACTTTTTAAGTGCCAGGCTTCCTCCACTGGCACTCAACATCTGTGGAGCTGATCTGCCACATGGCAAATATTGCCAATGCTGCAGCGTGGCTGCATTTGTACATCCCCTGTGCACAATCACAGACAGCGCTCTGCATCGCGCCATCGTCTCCCATGCAGATCTGTAAAAATAAAGTAAGTACCATTTGTTAGCATGCTATAATAGATTGAATGAGCAATAATACAAGGATGGTCCGGATCTGGAGGTGGAAGGGTTTATTTTTCCATAGTTTTGTCCTCTTGTCTAATTGTTGTTATTGTTTGTTTTTTCTGTATTTTTTGTAATTTGTGCTGTATTGGTTGTGATTGTACATTGTATTTTTCTAAATGTGTATGAATACATTTTTGAAAAACATTTGATCAACAATAAAAAAGGATTTGGTCAGGATCTAGACTCAGTGTGTAGTTTATTAATTAATCAATGCTCTCTACATTAGGAAAACACATACCAGTGTACCAGAGGGAGTCACACACAGCTGTGCCTAGATAACCAAAATCCTTGAATCTACACACAGCAAATAAAGTCAAATGACACAACGAGAAAAAGGAGATCACACATACAGTATAGTCGATATAAAACTGGCCGCTTCAATCTGAAGAGCAACTAAAACAAAACACGGGAGTGTACCTTGTTCTTGTGAACACTAATGTTATCCACAGCATACACAGAGACCACGCATTTCTTAAGGAGAAAACTAGTTACTAAAACAAAACACGTTAGTGTACCTTGTTAGCTAATGTTAGCTAGCTGACATTAACGTTACACATTGCACTCATATTACTCACCGAAACCTTGTAAAGCCGGTCCCGCTGCTGTTACAGAACCGACTAACTCCCCTTTCGTGTATGTACAGCTCTCAACATGCCCAGACTTGTAGTGATGTTCACCTCGTTTTATACTTTTCGTCTCAGTCTGAAAGAAACAGGTGAAATTTGCTAACGTGACGGCCATCTTTGTGATGGTGACGCGTTTTGTGCGAGACCAGAGACCTGTAGTTCACTGAGCGGTTTCTCACAAACAAATGTGTAACTTCACAGTTTTACGACACATTTACATTTTTTTGACTTGTAAAATGTTCTTTTAAATTGACAAACATCATATGTGTCATTCGTGGCACAATTCAAACGGGATCAAAAGATAACCTTTCTCTCTCCATTGACTTCAATGTATAATGTTCCGCTTCCGGGGTCCCATGGAGGCTCCCGGAAGGGGAGGGACTTCGCCTCTCTATATTGTGTGTGGGTGTGTCCCCCGGAAAGTGGAGGATATTAATGATTGTGTTACATTTTAGCAGCGGTGCACATACCATGAATATGGGGACATGCCGGACAGATCTTCAAGTAAGGGTTACGATCCACCCGCTGTGAAATGAACTTATCTTCCATATTTGCCGTACACTTGTGTTTACGGAAGTTGAGATGTTTCTCGGTTGTGATTGGTTGTTCCTCGTCACATGACGAGCGGTGCGCGCTGCTGCAGTGCACGTCTCCATTGAAACCAATGGAAATGAGCTCGCAACGCTGATGTGTATGGCTCCGTACAAAGTTGTACTCATTGCATTAGTGTAGGCTACTGTAGATTTTTACACTGGAGGCACCCATCTCGGCCGAAGTCGGTTCATGTTAACCTAAAGGTACATCATTAAATGGTAAATGTCGCCTTTAAGGAGCAGAACATTTTTGTTTTATTTGTGTGTGAATAATGAAATCATTTCAAATATGTTTTTCTGTGATAGGTAATTGGTGTGGAGAAGATTGACCTCAGCCTTGCTTTGAACATTCTTCCAAAGGCTCTGTAGTAAATGGTGAGTATTCAAATGTTTTGTGTGATTTACTTGACTAACTTAAACTTGATCTTTAACTAATTGAAAACTGGTATTAGTCTGACAATTTCTGAATGTTTATTCATAACATTTACATACTGCAAACATTGCAGGGATAAACACATTTTCTGATTTATTAGGCAAAAGTGATTCAGAAAGTGAGAGGCAATAGCCAAACATTCTGCGATAAAGCCTCCTTCACAAAAGTGATAATGTTTTGTTTGTTGAAATGGCTATAAGGGTGTTTCTTATATGTAGTCTTTAAAAAAAACGTAAACTAAATGAAATGTAATGTAGTCTAACCTGAGGCCTGTACTACGAAGCTGGTTCAACCTAACCTGGATATGTTTGAGTTAGCCGGTTGGCCTAATCCAAAACATACGCGCTCTCGCTAAACTGTACTACGACGTGGGTTATCAAGTGGATCGCTCAAGCCAGCCGTGTCCTATCTAGTTAGGTGCGCGTTCACATGAAAGGGGTGGTATTTGGAGCATTCGACCAATCACAAACATGGAGAAGCGTACTGACAGCTCAGCGTCATAGTTACTGAATGAAAAGTCAACTATAATATTAGACAAATATGAAGACGTTAAACTTTAAACATCCATGACTTTATCCAGGATCAAAGCCACATAGCTGCACCTGCAAGGTGAATACAGCTGGCAAAAGAAAAAGTGTTTGAATGCATACATTAACAGGTTTATGATATCACTGCCCCGTCTAAGAGACGAGTGGATCTGACTTTAATTACATTTGTCTCGAGTGTTTCGTCAACTTAATGTGTTGCTTAAAATAATCCTTCTGCATACAGTATGTGACACTAGTGCTGTAGCGACGCATCGACAAAGTCGACTTCAAAATATCGTCGACAACATATTTCCGCGTCGACGCGTCGCTACCTTTATATATACAGTCTATGGTCGCTACACACACGTGGGTCACCCAAAGCAACAAGCAGTTCGCAATCGCACTTCAAACACAATGGAGACTGAAACGGCTACCACCTCCTCCTCACAGGATTGCGCACGAAGCCCCCAAACGAAAACATCTCGCCCTAGGTCTTCAAAAGCATGGGAATATTTTAAAGTTTGTCCAAAACGCAAAGATATTTATATATTTATATCTCACTGAGACTGCTGCATAGCCTAGGCCGGAAGCAGCAGCTAGCTGTGGTGGCTACCATTAGCAGCTAGCATTTGCTCTCTGATTTTTACATAAAAATGGAATTATGGATTATAAATTCAATCATTTTTTATACATAGACGTTAAAAACCTATGGATTAACCGATTCAGCCGTGTTTTTTCTCATTTTAATGCCATTGAACACGTCTTTTGATCAGATTGACAGCTACGGTGGTGAGACGATCTCCCTAGAAGCTCTGTAAAGGTACGTGTTGTGATGACTGTATTTGCTTCCCCTGTCGCGAGTCCGGATCACTCAGTGATAATACTATATACCTACATAATCTGTGGAGTCTCAGCTTTAATCGGATATATTGTATGTGCAGCTACGATAAGTAATAAGGGTACTTTTATCTTGAGTTCTGTGCCAATGTCCGTTAGCATTTTTCGCTCAGGGGTCATTTAGATGCTTCTTATGAGACTTGTGTTTTGTTTTGGTAAACATGGTTTGTATCGTCAGTTAGCTGAGATTATTTCCGTTAATCTGGTATAACACATTAATAGGTTCTTAATATTAAGACACAGTATCGTGAAACATTTTTTTTACATTACGTTTTTTTTACATTACGTTTTTTATGAATTGAACAACAGAAAAATAATCGTTATGTCGACTAATCGATCAAATAATCGCCCGATTAATCGTTTTCAAAATAATCGTTTTCAAAATAATCGTTTCCCCCCAGCACTATGTGACACTGTGAGTGTTGCACGGCCAGATACGACTCAGCTGACTCAGATAAGGAGATATATGATACATTATGATGTGATATGCCGCGAATGAGTTGCAGGCGAACTTGAGCTCCAGGAGAAAACCCTAAATATGAATGTTCATGGCCTCAGTTTTCTTCATATTTACTGCCAGTACTTTTGTACTATGTGCAGCTGTTGTTGTATTTTTTCAGTTTGAGACAGTAGAGAACACCATCATCAGCATAAAGCAGAAACTTCACCTCATTATAGAGAGACCAGCAGCAGCACATTGCGCCAACCCAACAAGATTTAATTCATATATACATTAAATAACGTTTACATTTAAACCCTGAGCTTTGAATATACTTTAACAGCTCTTATGAAATCCTCACATTTTTGAAAAACAACAAAAACAAAACAATGTAATTGAACCCAAAAGTAGAAACACCAAAAACAATCTGTACAAAGATATTCTATTGTTGTTGCATTTATTAAATTCAAAGTTGTTTAAATCACAAATAGAACAGATACCGGTACTTTAGTAACCTAAATGTCATAAAGTAATGAATATATACTGTATATGTTTACACAGTGAGGCATACAAATAATACATTTAATTAACATTTTATTTTAAAATCAAGTCTAAACACAACTAAAAAACACTAAATATGAAAATGTGAAGGAAGGGAGGGGGTGATGTAGGAAGAAAGAGGTGAGGGAAATGGAGGAGAGAGTTTGGGGTGAAGTGAGGGGAGAGTATGGAGGAAGTAGGTAAATAAAGGATGGAGTAAGGTGAGAGAGGGTGAGGTAGCAGGAAGTAGGTACAGTAAATGGGGGAGGGACTTAATAGTGAGTTTTTTTACATCTATTATACAGATTGTGGGAAAACCTGAGCTCCAGGAGAAAACCCTGAGTATGAAAAGGGGAAGGCAGTAAGGGGTGAGGTAGGAGGAAGGAGGTGAGGGGAAATTGAGAAGAGAAAGAAGAGAGGAAAAGGCAGCTACTGACGTCCAGCCTCCTCCTTCTCCTCTTTCTCCCCCTTTGCTTTCTTTCTCATCTCCTTCTCTTGCATCTTGCGTAGCATTTTCTGCAAAATGGCGTCCCTTTCCTCAGTCGCCCTCCTGCGAGCGAAGAATCCTCTGCTCTTATTCTTCATGTGAAGACACAGGTCCTCCAGAAGTGTCTTTTCGTCGTCCATCTTCTTCTCTTTAGCCTCACAGCTCTCCTTCGCCTTTTTCAATCGTATCTCCATCAAAATAACCCTGGTTTCCCAGCGCTGGTCTTTCTGGGTCAGGTCTTCTGAGAACTTTTCCTCCTTCTCTCTCATCTGGTCTTCAAGCTGCTTGACATCCGTCTCCCAGCTTTTTTTTAACTTGGCCAAATGATTCTTTTGCTTCTGCACCTGTTTGCATTTAGCCTCCACCTGTTTTAGCTGAGTCGCCCAGCTCTGGTGTTTTTCGGCCAAATCTTCAGAGAACTTTTTCTCTTGCTCATCCAGGTCGTTCTGCAGCTGCTGGACTTTCATGTCCTTCTGTTTGAAATCGATCTCCCAGCTCTTGTTTTCCTGGATCAGGATATATATGGATTCCTTGGCCTTTTCAAATTTTGCCTTAACCACTGTCTCCCCGATCAGCATTTTCAGAACCAGGTTGTCCTTCTTCTTCTCTTCCTCTTGAAATGTGGTTTTCATGAAATTAACCTTGGTTTCGCAGCTCAGGTGTTCTTCTGCCAGGTCTTTGGAGAACTTGTCCTCCTTCTCTCTCATCTGGTCTTTCAGCTGTTTGACATCCGTCTCCCAGCTTTTGTTGTTCTTTGCCAGATGCTCGTTCTCCTCCTCCACCTGTTTTAGTTTGTCCTCCACCTGTTTGAGCTCAGTCTCACAGCTCAGGTTCTTCTTGGCCAGGTCGTCCTTTTCCTGAGACACCTCTTTTAGTTTGGTCTCCATCGAGATCTTTTCTCCCTGCTTTTCCAACTGGTCCACCAACTTTTGGACTTCCTTCTCCATGGCTTTGATTTTACAGGTCTGGTAAGTGTTGTGCTTCATCACCTGTTTCAATTTCAACTCCATCTTTTGTTTTTCCGTCTCCAAGGTGTGGTTTCTAGCGACCTGGTAGTTTTTCTCTTCCACTACATACTTCATGCCTTGTTTCTCACTCTCCCAGCTCTGTTGTTTCTCAGCCAGGTCCTTGGTGGACTTTTCCTGGCTCTGAATGAGTTCTTCCTCTCTTCTTTTCAGCAGGTTTATGGTCACCAGGTTCTCCTGCAGCTGCTGCTTGTGTTGCGCCTCTTTAGTTTCCATTTCCTCCTCCAGAGCGCCGTATCTTTCCTCCCAGATTGTCACACAATCAAGGAGTTCATCTCCTCTCATCACCAGCAGTTTTACGGTCTCTGCGTCAAACTGCAGGAGACTCTCATCGTTCTGGCTGTCGGATGTCTCCATGTTGCTCTGGTCTGACTTTGTTCCCTCCATGGCACTGTCTGTGGACTTGTGTTGTGCGTAGGGATAAAAATCTATGTGTCTACGTGATACGTGTTTTGTCTAGAAAACTGTAAAGTTTGTTTGCTCTGACTGAATATGTGTACCACTCACCGCTCTGAACTGAACAACTGAATGAGTTGACTGGAACCCAAAGCTCTTGCTATGCAAAGCTCTAAACCACCTGTGATGTCACGTGATGATGTCACCGATTCTACTTTCAACTGTGAAGATGTCATTCCGTTAGGGTCACATGTGATTCCGTTAGGGTCACATGTGATTCCGTTAAGGTCACATGTGATTCCGTTAGGGTCACATGTGATTCCGTTAAGGTCACATGGGATTTTGTCGTAAAATGCGATTAATTTGTCCCACTTTATGACTTTATAAGCATAATAAATGTTGTGCTTTAAGGTCTTTATAGTTACACAATGCCAATATTTAATTTTATGAATTTTCTTTAAGTTGTTTGGAGTCAAAGGTAACAAGCCTCTTTGTAAGCACAAATTTGTATTCATACAAAAATATAATTATGTATTATAAGTGCATTATTTGTGTGTTTGTTTCTACTTAGACACACTTACAAAATACTGACATTATATACAGATTAGGTGATTTAAAAAGAACATCTTAATTTAAAAAATAACAAAAAAATTAAATGCATGATGCTTTTGGGCAAAACCTAATAACTGAATGCCTCCCTTATTGCTGACAGGATTTCATGATTTCATGACTTTATAAGCCCAATAAATGTTTGTGTTTCGAACACTTTACAGTTACGGAGCGTCCACACTACAGCTTCAAAAAAAGCTTGGAGCTGGGCGTGTCTGAAGCTTGGGGATTTTATTCGAGCAACGCGACCAACAACCAATCACATGAATCTCCCGCCCCCGACATACAAAGCAAAAAACCCCGGGGATTTTATGCGAGCATATATATATATAAACTCCCCAAACAGGTGAAAACCTACCAGTTTCACCCACTGTCTCTGCCACCTCCCTCCATGCCTGGTTCCTCCGGGTTGTATCCCGGTAGGTGAAGAGGGTCTGGTCATACAAAACCGGGTGATTTGCTACGGCGATAAATAGTTTCTCCTCCATCTTTTTTTTAAATATAGAAATGAACGGCGGGATATTTCTCCCAGCTTCGACGCGGTTTGATTGGCTAGGGCTTGAGCTGTCAGATTTTCAGAAACGGGATTTGATTGGCTGGCGCTGGCTACTCCGGCGTCTCCGGCGTCAGAAGTTGAACATTGTTCAACTTCTGACGCCGGAGACGGACCGCTATGCTACCCACAATTCAGTTCGGCAAAAAGCGAGGCAACGTGACGTCACCCCATTCAAAGTGAATGGGCAGACGCGTTGGAGACTGTTTTTGAAGCTGTCAACGCTGTAGTGTGGACGCAGCGTAACACAATGCAAAGATTTAACTTTATTTAATTTTCTCGATATTTATTTTATTCAATGGTAACAAACCTCTTGCATAGCACAAGTGTCTTTTCTGTTAGTCTTTGATCTCTGTTGTAATTATTTCAAGGATAAGAACTTTGGGTTCTAGCACTCCCAGACCATTTACATGCACAACAACTTATAACACACTACAGGAAAGGGAAAACCCCCCAAATCAGAATAAGGCCTCATATATATAAAGACATTATAATTATAACTTAACAATAGTTTATATAAACAGTCTATGATTGTGACACATGCCTGTATAAAACAAGTGAGAGATGGCTCTTCTGTAATTTCAGTGCTACACATAGATTTCACCACGATGGATCTGGTAACGTTTGAGAAGGAGAACTGTGAGCGTATCCAAGCCGTTGAGACTTCATTCGGACCGGCAGGGAGGCCTCTATCCCAGCCAGGGAGAGTTCTGGTGGGTCAGGGTCATAAAGCAAGGACGTACTAGGAAGCCAGAGCCTAAAGTTTTCTTTCTGTTCAACGACATGCTGGTGTACGGCAGCATCATCCTGAACGGCCGCTGGCACAAAAAACAGAAAGTCATCCCTCTAGGTAAGCAGAACCCTAGATCTATCCGACAGATTCAAAAGATTAGATTCAAAGGTTTTATTGTCATATGAACAGTGTAGAAATGGCTATGAAATTCTTCTGACCTGAGCTCCTCCAACAATGCAACATGTATAATAAAATACAAAAATACAAAATAAAAAGTAGTGCATTTAGTCTATATCTAGATAACGATGATATGATGGAATGTATACGAAGTTTTTTAAGTTTTTTAAGTTTTTTATTTAAAAAAAAAAAATTATATATATTTTTTAAACACCTTGAATTTCAGGGGGTGCGCGGGGCTCCGTTGGCAGGGTGCAGCGCCCCTCCAAGACAATGGTAGGGGAAACACTGGATAATGTTTAATCAATGATAGGTTTTCCCCCCCTCAAAGGTGATTGGTTCACTGCATCGAAGGTATTATTGTGATTGGCTCTTGGGCCACATCAAAATTAGACGTGCTGGCATCCTCTCATACTGACACCTGACACCACACATACACACGTAGGGAGAGCCGGGACGAAAGTAACACGGGACGAAAGTAACGGAGCGATTTTATCCGAGCCCAAACAACTTTGACCGGCCAAATTACGTCAGAATTATCAGCATTCGATACTTAACAGACCTACTAAATATTAGGTTTAACTCTGAGGAGTAGTATTGTCACGGTACCAACATTTTGGTTTCGATACCAAGTCAAGAATTGCGATTCCGATTATTTTTCGATACTTTTCTTAAAAAAAGGGAAACAGTCTTAAATGTAATTATTGTGCTTTATTTCACACCAGAACCATAACACAAACTTTTAAACAATGAGAACAATAAATAAAATAAATGACAAGAATTCGTATTAAATAAAATGAATACATGTCTTACAGACAGGCCGAGGCGCAGCGGCAGTTGCACTCCCACTTGCAGCCATGCTTCTCGTTTTCTCACATGCTCTGGCAGCTAGCGCGTGCACGAGAGAGGGGAGGGACTTAGAGCGTGCTTGAGAAGGGAGGGGCTGCAGGCACGGCTGCAGTGCAGGGAGTGGAAGCAGAGCGCAGAACACACACGGCTCTTATTAAAGGGATAGTGGAAATCCGCGAATTTTGGGTTTAACTTATGTATTTTTATTAAAAAGAAGCATATTAAACAATTTTTTTTTATTTCATCCGCCTAGTTTCATTTTATTTTCAATTTTACTGCGCCCTCTCAATGAAACGAAATACTTCGGGAATCGTCGGGAATCTTCGGGTGATGACGAGAGCTCAGGAAGACGGGCACAAACAATGGCGGACATTCAATAGCATTTGCATGTGAATAGCCGACCTTTATTATGGTGAATAGATGTGTTTTGTATGGCTGTAGTGCGACAGAAAAATTCTACGTGACACAACGACATTGGATTAACCTTGAGATGCGTTTTTATTCCGTTGAACACAACTTTTGATCACAAATCAAAAAAGGTAAGACGTAATTATTGTAATATTTTTGGAACCGGATGTTGTTTACTTTCTCTTTTCTGGCTGATAGCTCCAGGAATTCGAGGTCTTACAGTGATGACATTACATCTGTGGAGTCTCAGCTTTAAATCGTATATCTTGTTTGTGCAGTTAAGATAGTAATAAGGGCATTTCTACCGTGTGTTGTGTGTAAAAAAGCGTTAGCATTAGTTAGCATTGTTTCGCTCAATGCTAATTCAAAGGCTTGGTATTACTCTTGTGTTTTTTCTAGCTAACAATTGTTCTTATTGTCAGTTAGCGGAGTTTCTTACCTTTAAAAGGGTATGAAACATTAATAGTTTCATAAATGTTAAGAAGCCCTGAGACATGTGAGAGAGAAAAAACGGTGGGAGGGGTCCACTGGGGGGACCTTCAGCCTTAACTGGTTAACAATGATTAATATTTGTAAAGGCTACAGGTGATCTTAAGATGCGTGAGCTATGCTTAGGGACCTACCAGTCAAGATTATTTGTGCGTAGGGGTGCATCATCTGGCGCCTGGTCCTGGTCATCCTCGCCATTGCCCATGCCGTGAACCATCACCTCGGGCTCGGGCTCGAACAAATAAGGACGTAATGGTCCATCGTCTGGCTCAATATTGTCACCATCGTCGCTTACTGAACCGGATTCAGATTCAGTTCCTAAAATGACATTTTCGTAGGAAAGCCGAGAGGATGTTTCTGACTCGCTATCATCACTGGATACCTCGTACAATCCTTCTTCTTTGTCTGGTATATTTGCCCTTCCACGTTCATTCTGCATAGACGCCATGGTTTGTTATCGTATCGTCTTCCTGAGTTTTCGTCACTTCCGGTTAGGCTGAGAAACATTTCGTTTCTAAAAAACTTCGGGGAAGCTGCAATAAAGTGCTTCTAACATGCGTAAGGCAATTATTATATTTTTGTAATCAGGTGTGATTGTTTTGGTACGTAATTATGCTTGTATATAAGTTAAAACGAAACTATTTGAGGTTCCATTTCCACTATCCCTTTAAACAGCGCTTTCTCACCGGAGTACTTTTCTCCGTCATTCTTAAAGTACCGATACTAATGAAACGGAGGAATCGTAACGTTTTTAACGGCAGGGTATTGCGGTACCTTTCAAGTATTGGTACACCGTGCAACACTAGTCAGGAGTCAGTGTCTCTCCCCCAAACTCACACATATAAAATTCGATATGAACTGAAGAGCCGCATGAAACTAGACAAAGAGCCGCATGCGGCTCGAGAGCCGCGGGTTGGCCACCCCTGATGTAGAACTATTTTAATCTTGAGGGCTGTACGTTCTATAAGTCTCAATCATGTTAAGAAATAAGAAAAAAGTTATGTTTATCTCTGTAACTCCGCCCACTGAGCACATACGTCAGCAGCTTGCTCTGCAGCCGATTACTCAGCTTCTAATTATTATTTACAAATATTTTATTCACAAATTAACATGGTCGGACTCAAACCCGTACTTTAATAGTTTCGTAATTGAACCTGAACAATATGGCACTTTAATGGACAAGATGTAAAGCAGAAAAAAATTGCAAAATATATTTATTTTTTAAAATGTGAAGCTTTTTATTTTTTAAACAAAGGAGGGGGGAGGGGTTCTACCATCTTTTCTTCCCGCATCGGAGGAGTAAGCTGGTTCTGTCCCGAGAACATCTCTACAAGGTAAAAGTTATTTAAAGTTATTTAATGTCATCAAACGTTCGTCATAGGTCATAGGTTATCACAAGACGCATTGTTTGCAAAAAGCAGAGTTCACATTTGCCGTTACAACGAGCAACGTAAATACAGCTGTCAATTTGTAAACATTGTCATTCACTGGTGTTAGCTAGGATAAAGCCATGAAAATCATAAGGTGAGTTTATATTGATTGACTTGTGTTTAGCGTGTTTTTATACTGTGAGTATTTGTAGAGCGTAAGTCCGGCAGTTGCTTGATTTACAATATTTAAAACTATGAACCTTGCCCAACGTTATGCACATTAAACCGAGTTCAGTGGGGAGGGGGGAGTCATAGATGATGGATGAGCTTGCGGCATGTTTGCATGTCTATAGGCTAGCCTACGTCTTGTTTTAAATGATTGTTTCATGTCTGCTGTCAGGCGGTGTAGAACTTTACTGCGTCGGTCCGGCTCTGCTCTTGTGCCGACTTTTAAGGGCGCTGATGCAGGTTGTAGGCCTACCTTACGTTAAGCGACCATCTTTACCCATTTAAGGTGTTGATTGTTAAAGATACAGTATTGTCTGTGGGACCGCAGTGTTTTCCCTAAAAAACGGTGTTTATGTCTCTGCTTTGATCCGCTCTGTGTCCATGTAAATACCGTAAATACACACAGATCAAAACAGAGACAATAGAGAGGCGAAGTCACGCCCATCTACTTCCGGTCCATGGGACCCCGGAAGCGAAAAATTATACATTGAATTCAATGGAGAGAGAAAACGTATCTTTTGATCCCGTTTGAATTGTGCCACGAACTACACATATGATGTTTGTCAATCTTAAACAATCATTTCCATGTCAAAAAAGTCACATTTTGTCGTAAAACTGTTGAAATATTAGACTATGAAAAATACGTGACTACAAAGACTACAAATCCCATTCTGGGTCGCGTAAGTGATGTCACAGGCGATAATGCTCCAAGTGGTTGGTTCACTTTTGCAAGATGCCTGTGTGCTTTGTACCAGGTTGTAATCACAAAAGTCATCATACCACTTGCTCGTTCTATCTTCCCGTCTGATGAAAGGACCAGGAGTCGCTGGATCAGACATATCAGGTAATATCATAGGTAATATACATGTTGTGCATGGAACATAGTCAAGTTAGCTACCTAGCTAGTAGCGACGAGTAGCGAGCACGTTAGTTAGCATTACATTACTTAGCCTTGTCATTTTTAGTAGCCTTACCATGAAGTTATTATTTTATTACATGAAGTAAACCAAAATGTTAAACAGTAACCAAACATGATGGCAAGTATTTCGTGAAACATTTGAAGAGTAGCCTACTGCGCCCTCCACCGGGTGCTAAGCAAGCAGTTCAGGGAGAGTCGAAGGCAGGCAGGGAGCTTTGCATGACATTCTTCTGGACGTGTTTCATTGTGATGACAGCGAGGGTGAGTCAATCTGTTTGTTGGAAAGACAGTCGTTGTGTGCTTATTGAGAGAAAATTGTTAGAAGAGATAATTATTCAAAGTGTTGTTACTTTAAAGTGTTGTTACTGACCTTTTTCTGTTTTATTTTCTTTACCTCACCTGTAACTGCTGAGACGTTGAGGAACATGCACACTGACCTGCTCTGGCAACCTGATTTCCACTGTACGTAATAGTATTTGGTTATGGTATATTATTTATATACATCAAAAGCACAATGCACCCCCCAGAGACACACATGTATTGAGTGTGATATTTTGCATAGGTCATGTGAAATCATCTTTACATACTAGAAAACTGTAGGAGCGGCAACTTGTTTTGAAATATAATTTTTAATATCCGATAATAAAGTTGATCTGTTTTCTTTATTCTTCTCTCTTCCCAGCTCCATCCATCACCATTCTCTGTTCCTGCAGGTCCTGCTTGCTAATCAATGCTCATATGTTTTTACACAATTACAAATAAGGTCAATGTATTGTATGACATGAAGTTGTGCTTCATTCGGAGTCAATAATAAATTCATTCTGCCTTCAATTGCACAATGATTGTGGACTGCACCGACATCCATGTAGCTGCCCCCCAGTAAGATGAACCAAGCAAAGAGGGTCACCATCATGCCCAAGGACATCCAGCTGGCCCGCCGCATCCGCGGAGAGAGGGCTTAGACTGACCTGAGACCAGCACACCCAAACACAACGGCTCTTTTAAGAGCCACCTACAGTTTCAAAGAGTTGCAATCCTACGTTATTATAATGATTAAACTGGTTTATGTATCACTTAGTTTACTGAACCGTGATGAATGAAATAAATGAGTGAGGTAGTGGTTTACTGAAGTTACAAAGACATTCATATATGAGTAACAGGTCAGTGTAAACACAAGCTTCTGTCAATTATGGATCATTCAAACTATTTATATAAAAATATGTAATAAAGTTCTAAAACAAGTATTCGGTATATTCCTTGATAGCTTTTGGAGAAGGTTGTTTTTAAGTTTACTCAAATCTATCGTTTCAACTGTTTCACTTTATGAAAAGGGAACAGGTGAGTAGAGCATCATTGAGTTTCTTATTCTGTCAGTAAATTATCCAAATGAATGTTTTTCATTATTTTAGTCAACCCTAAACAAATTGATTGTACCTTTTAATAATGACCTTACATGGTCGGCAAAGTTAAATTAACTTCAGAAAATCAAATCTGTTCTGAGAAAAAAATAATAAATGTTTAAAGATAGGAACTTGCCATCCCACTGAAAAACAGTCCGTAGAGATTTAAAGGCGTAGTTGTAGTTCAGTCCAACGTTTCATTTGGATTAATTTGACAACAGTCAACTATTTTCATAAAGAATATATCTATGTTTCAAAGTCAACTTTATTGTCAATCTTACTCAGTTTGTGTTTATAGACGAGAGAGATCAAAAAGACGTTTCCAACAATCCCAAATATGAAACATTTAATTATACAATTTACAGATATGTATACAAATATATATATCCTATATACACCATCATGTATAATGATGGTGTATGATGTAGAAGGAAGTGTGGTAGATAACAAGTAAATATAGAGTTACATACAGATCCATGTTACAGCAAAATATGGAATAACTAAGAAGCACGCAGTATAATAATAATTACATGCAACAATTAAATAACTGCTCAGCATCTCCACCACAATCCCAATCTGCTGTGTCCTGTTTTCCTCCCCCCTGCATAACACCCCATCACACATACGAAACACAACGCAGAGTCCGAGGGTGTTAAGAGTATGTTTATTGAAATGTCCTCCTCTCTACTGGCCAACACAGGGAGCATATGCTGGGTGTAGAATTTTTCCAGGAGGAGGAGATTTCCATGCCATGCAGGGTCTTTGGGGATGGGGATGATGATCGCCTCCTTCGTGGTCCACACAACAAAGTAGCAGAGACTCCGGTCTGTGATGTGCAGCTGCCCTTGGACCTGGTGCCAGTATGGGTGATTCTCCTTGAGAATGTATGACCCACCCTCCTCACGAAGACAGAAGGATGGTAACTTGACTGCCTCCGCGATGGTCATGTTCCTCTGGCTGTGTGGACACTTCACCTCCAGCAGGGCAGATGGCTGCACAAGTCCATCGGGTGATCCTCCCAAAACACCGGACTCACTCACAAAGAGACCAGACTCGATTCGAACACTGTCACCCGATAGGCCTCCACAAAAGCCTTCACCCCTTCGGCCTCGTTTACAACCCCCCAGTTGACAGTTGGCGATGTCTCTGGCCAGTGGGTTGTATGTCTCCTCTCGCTGTTGGTAAAGTTGAGACACCGGCTGGACTACTTTTTAAGTGCCAGGCTTCCTCCACTGGCACTCAACATCTGTGGAGCTGATCTGCCACATGGCAAATATTGCCAATGCTGCAGCGTGGCTGCATTTGTACATCCCCTGTGCACAATCACAGACAGCGCTCTGCATCGCGCCATCGTCTCCCATGCAGATCTGTAAAAATAAAGTAAGTACCATTTGTTAGCATGCTATAATAGATTGAATGAGCAATAATACAAGGATGGTCCGGATCTGGAGGTGGAAGGGTTTATTTTTCCATAGTTTTGTCCTCTTGTCTAATTGTTGTTATTGTTTGTTTTTTCTGTATTTTTTGTAATTTGTGCTGTATTGGTTGTGATTGTACATTGTATTTTTCTAAATGTGTATGAATACATTTTTGAAAAACATTTGATCAACAATAAAAAAGGATTTGGTCAGGATCTAGACTCAGTGTGTAGTTTATTAATTAATCAATGCTCTCTACATTAGGAAAACACATACCAGTGTACCAGAGGGAGTCACACACAGCTGTGCCTAGATAACCAAAATCCTTGAATCTACACACAGCAAATAAAGTCAAATGACACAACGAGAAAAAGGAGATCACACATACAGTATAGTCGATATAAAACTGGCCGCTTCAATCTGAAGAGCAACTAAAACAAAACACGGGAGTGTACCTTGTTCTTGTGAACACTAATGTTATCCACAGCATACACAGAGACCACGCATTTCTTAAGGAGAAAACTAGTTACTAAAACAAAACACGTTAGTGTACCTTGTTAGCTAATGTTAGCTAGCTGACATTAACGTTACACATTGCACTCATATTACTCACCGAAACCTTGTAAAGCCGGTCCCGCTGCTGTTACAGAACCGACTAACTCCCCTTTCGTGTATGTACAGCTCTCAACATGCCCAGACTTGTAGTCATGTTCACCTCGTTTTATACTTTTCGTCTCAGTCTGAAAGAAACAGGTGAAATTTGCTAACGTGACGGCCATCTTTGTGATGGTGACGCGTTTTGTGCGAGACCAGAGACCTGTAGTTCACTGAGCGGTTTCTCACAAACAAATGTGTAACTTCACAGTTTTACGACACATTTACATTTTTTTGACTTGTAAAATGTTCTTTTAAATTGACAAACATCATATGTGTCATTCGTGGCACAATTCAAACGGGATCAAAAGATAACCTTTCTCTCTCCATTGACTTCAATGTATAATGTTCCGCTTCCGGGGTCCCATGGAGGCTCCCGGAAGGGGAGGGACTTCGCCTCTCTATATTGTGTGTGGGTGTGTCCCCCGGAAAGTGGAGGATATTAATGATTGTGTTACATTTTAGCAGCGGTGCACATACCATGAATATGGGGACATGCCGGACAGATCTTCAAGTAAGGGTTACGATCCACCCGCTGTGAAATGAACTTATCTTCCATATTTGCCGTACACTTGTGTTTACGGAAGTTGAGATGTTTCTCGGTTGTGATTGGTTGTTCCTCGTCACATGACGAGCGGTGCGCGCTGCTGCAGTGCACGTCTCCATTGAAACCAATGGAAATGAGCTCGCAACGCTGATGTGTATGGCTCCGTACAAAGTTGTACTCATTGCATTAGTGTAGGCTACTGTAGATTTTTACACTGGAGGCCCCCATCTCGGCCGAAGTCGGTTCATGTTAACCTAAAGGTACATCATTAAATGGTAAATGTCGCCTTTAAGGAGCAGAACATTTTTGTTTTATTTGTGTGTGAATAATGAAATCATTTCAAATATGTTTTTCTGTGATAGGTAATTGGTGTGGAGAAGATTGACCTCAGCCTTGCTTTGAACATTCTTCCAAAGGCTCTGTAGTAAATGGTGAGTATTCAAATGTTTTGTGTGATTTACTTGACTAACTTAAACTTGATCTTTAACTAATTGAAAACTGGTATTAGTCTGACAATTTCTGAATGTTTATTCATAACATTTACATACTGCAAACATTGCAGGGATAAACACATTTTCTGATTTATTAGGCAAAAGTGATTCAGAAAGTGAGAGGCAATAGCCAAACATTCTGCGATAAAGCCTCCTTCACAAAAGTGATAATGTTTTGTTTGTTGAAATGGCTATAAGGGTGTTTCTTATATGTAGTCTTTAAAAAAAACGTAAACTAAATTAAATGTAATGTAGTCTAACCTGAGGCCTGTACTACGAAGCTGGTTCAACCTAACCTGGATTGTTTGAGTTAGCCGGTTGGCCTAATCCAAAACATACGCGCTCTCGCTAAACTGTACTACGACGTGGGTTATCAAGTGGATCGCTCAAGCCAGCCGTGTCCTATCTAGTTAGGTGCGCATTCACATGAAAGGGGTGGTATTTGGAGCATTCGACCAATCACAAACATGGAGAAGCGTACTGACAGCTCAGCGTCATAGTTACTGAATGAAAAGTCAACTATAATATTAGACAAATATGAAGACGTTAAACTTTAAACATCCATGACTTTATCCAGGATCAAAGCCACATAGCTGCCTGCACCTGCAAGGTGAATACAGCTGGCAAAAGAAAAAGTGTTTGAATGCATACATTAACAGGTTTATGATATCACTGCCCCGTCTAAGAGACGAGTGGATCTGACTTTAATTACATTTGTCTCGAGTGTTTCGTCAACTTAATGTGTTGCTTAAAATAATCCTTCTGCATACAGTATGTGACACTAGTGCTGTAGCGACGCGTCGACGACGTCGACGTGTCGACTTCAAAATATCGTCGACGACATATTTCCGCGTCGACGCGTCGCTACCTTTATATATACAGTCTATGGTCGCTACACACACGTGGGTCACCCAAAGCAACAAGCAGTTCGCAATCGCACTTCAAACACAATGGAGACTGAAACGGCTACCACCTCCTCCTCACAGGATTGCGCACGAAGCCCCCAAACAAAAACATCTCGCCCTAGGTCTTCAAAAGCATGGGAATATTTTAAAGTTTGTCCAAAACGCAAAGATATTTATATATTTATATCTCACTGAGACTGCTGCATAGCCTAGGCCGGAAGCAGCAGCTAGCTGTGGTGGCTACCATTAGCAGCTAGCATTTGCTCTCCTGATTTTTACATAAAAATGGAATTATGGATTATAAATTCAATATTTTTTATACATAGACGTTAAAAACCTATGGATTAACCGATTCAGCCGTGTTTTTTCTCATTTTAATGCCATTGAACACGTCTTTTGATCAGATTGACAGCTACGGTGGTGAGACGATCTCCCTAGAAGCTCTGTAAAGGTACGTGTTGTGATGACTGTATTTGCTTCCCCTGTCGCGAGTCCGGATCACTCAGTGATAATACTATATACCTACATAATCTGTGGAGTCTCAGCTTTAATCGGATATATTGTATGTGCAGCTACGATAAGTAATAAGGGTACTTTTATCTTGAGTTCTGTGCCAATGTCCGTTAGCATTTTTCGCTCAGGGGTCATTTAGATGCTTCTTATGAGACTTGTGTTTTGTTTTGGTAAACATGGTTTGTATCGTCAGTTAGCTGAGATTATTTCCGTTAATCTGGTATAACACATTAATAGGTTCTTAATATTAAGACACAGTATCGTGAAACATTTTTTTTTACATTACGTTTTTTTACATTACGTTTTTTATGAATTGAACAACAGAAAAATAATCGTTATGTCGACTAATCGATCAAATAATCGCCCGATTAATCGTTTTCAAAATAATCGTTTTCAAAATAATCGTTTCCCCCCAGCACTATGTGACACTGTGAGTGTTGCACGGCCAGATACGACTCAGCTGACTCAGATAAGGAGATATATGATACATTATGATGTGATATGCCGCGAATGAGTTGCAGGCGAACTTGAGCTCCAGGAGAAAAACCCTAAATATGAATGTTCATGGCCTCAGTTTTCTTCATATTTACTGCCAGTACTTTTGTACTATGTGCAGCTGTTGTTGTATTTTTTCAGTTTGAGGACAGTAGAGAACACCATCATCAGCATAAAGCAGAAACTTCACCTCATTATAGAGAGACCAGCAGCAGCACATTGCGCCAACCCAACAAGATTTAATTCATATATACATTAAATAACGTTTACATTTAAACCCTGAGCTTTGAATATACTTTAACAGCTCTTATGAAATCCTCACATTTTTGAAAAACAACAAAAACAAAACAATGTAATTGAACCCAAAGTAGAAACACCAAAAACAATCTGTACAAAGATATTCTATTGTTGTTGCATTTATTAAATTCAAAGTTGTTTAAATCACAAATAGAACAGATACCGGTACTTTAGTAACCTAA